>NC_143026.1:83507500-83702500 GCF_057628025.1 Oncorhynchus mykiss
TATTGAGTACTGAATGTAGGCCTACTTACCGTAACTCTGAAGTAGAACAGTATTGAGTACTGAATGTTGGCCAACTTACTCTAACTCTGAACTTGACAGCATTGAGTACTGAATGTAGGACTACTTACTATAACTCTGAACTAGACAGTATTGAGTACTGAATGTAGGCCTACTTACCATAACTCTGAACAAGACAGTATTGAGTACTGAATGTAGGCCTACTTACCATAACTCTGAAGTAGAACAGTATTGCGTACTGAATGTAGGCCTACTTACTATAACTCTGAAGTAGGACAGTATTGAGTACTGAATGTAGGCCTACTTACTATACCTCTGAACTAGACAGTATCGAGTACTGAATGTAGGCCTACTTACTATAACTCTGAACTAGACCGTATTGAATACTGAATGTATGCATACTTACTCTGAAGTAGGACAGTATTGAGCACTGAATGTTGGCCTACTTACTCTAACTCTGAACTAGACAGTATTTTGTACCGAATGTAGGCCTACTTACTATAACTCTGAACTAGACAGTATTGAATACTGAATGTAGGCCTACTTACTATAACTCTGAAGTAGGACAGTATTGAGTACTGAATGTAGGCCTACTTACTATACCTCTGAACTAGACAGTATTGAGTACTGAATGTAGACCTACTTACTTTAACTCTGAACTAGAACGTATTGAATACTGAATGTATGCATACTTACTCTGAAGTAGGACAGTATTGAGCACTAAATGTTGGCCTACTTACTCTAACTCTGAACTAGACAGTATTTAGTACTGAATGTAGGCCTACTTTCTATAACTCTGAACTAGACAGTATTGAATACTGAATGCAGGCCTACTTACTATGACTCTGAACTAGACAGTATTGAGTACTGATTGTAGGCCTACTTACTATAACTCTGAACTAGACAGTATTGAGTACTGAATGTAGGCCTACTTACTATAACTCTGAACTAGACAGTATTGAGTACTGAATGTAGGCCTACTTACCATAACTCTGAACTAGACAGTATTGAGTACTGAATGTAGGCCTACTTACTATAACTCTGAAGTAGGACAGTATTGCGTACTGAATGTAGGCCTACTTACTATGACTCTGAAGTAGGACCATATTAAGTACTGAATGTAGGCCTATTTACTATAACTCTGAACTAGACAGTATTGAGTACTGAATGTAGTCCTACTTACCATAACTCTGAACAAGACAATATTGAGTACTGAATGTAGGTCTTCTTACTATAACTCTGAACTAGACAGTATTGAGTACTGAATGTAGGCCTACTTACTATTACTCTGAAGTAGGACAGTATTGAGTACTGAATGTAGGCCTACTTACTATACCTCTGAACTAGACAGTATTGAGTACTGAATGTAGGCCTACTTACTATAACTCTGAACTAGACCGTATTGAATACTGAATGTATGCATACTTACTCTGAAGTAGGACAGTATTGAGCACTGAATGTTGGCCTACTTACTCTAACTCTGAACTAGACAGTATTTTGTACCGAATGCAGGCCTACTTACTATAACTCTGAAGTAGGATAGTATTGAGTACTGAATATAGGCCTACTTACTAAAACTCTTAACTAGACAGTATTGAGTACTGAATGTAGGCCTACTTACTATAACTCTGAACTAGGACAGTATCGAGTACTGAACATAGGCCTACTTAATATAACTCTGAACTAGACAGTATTGAGTACTGAATTTAAGCCTACTTACTATGACTCTGAATTAGACAGTATTGAGTACTGATTGTAGGCCTACTTACTATAACTCTGAACTAGACAGTATTGCGTACTGAATGTAGGCCTACTTACTATAACTCTGACCTAGACCGTATTGAGTACTGAATGAAAGCATACTTCCACTGAAGTAGGACAGTATTGAGTACTGAATGTTGGCCTACTTACTCTAACTCTGAACTAGACAGTATTTAGTACTGAATGTAGGCCTACTTACTATACCTCTGAACTAGACAGTATTGAGTACTGAATGTAGGCCTACTTACTATAACTCTGACCTAGACCGTATTGAGTACTGAATGAACGCATACTTCCACTGAAGTAGGACAGTATTGAGTACTGAATGTTGGCCTACTTACTCTAACTCTGAACTAGACAGTATTGAGTACTGAATGTAGACCTACTTACTATAACTCTGAACTAGACAGTATTGAGTACTGAATGTAGGCCTACTTACTATGACTCTGAACTAGACAGTATTGAGTCCTGATTGTAGGCCTACTTACTATAACTTTGAACTAGACAGTATTGAGTTCTGAATGTAAGCCTACTTACTATAACTCTGAACTAGACAGTATTGAGTACTGAATGTAGGCCTACTTACTATAACTCTGAACTAGACAGTATTGAGTACTGAATGTAGACCTACTTACTATAACTCTGAACTAGACAGTATTGAGTACTGAATGTAGGCCTACTTACCATAACTCTGAACTAGACAGTATTGAGTACTGAATGTACGCCTACTTACCATAACCCTGAACAAGACAATATTGAGTACTGAATTCTGGCCTTCTTACTATAACTCTGAAGTAGGACAGTATTGAGTATTGAATGTAGGTCTACTTACTATTACTCTGAATTTGGACAGTATTGAGTACTGAATGTAGGTCTACTTACTATAACTCTGAAGTAGGACAGTATTGAGTACTGAATGTTGGCCAACTTACTCTAACTCTGAACTTGACAGCATTGAGTACTGAATGTAGGACTACTTACTATAACTCTGAACTAGACAGTATTGAGTACTGAATGTAGGCCTACTTACCATAACTCTGAACAAGACAGTATTGAGTACTGAATGTAGGCCTACTTACCATAACTCTGAAGTAGAACAGTATTGCGTACTGAATGTAGGCCTACTTACTATAACTCTGAAGTAGGACAGTATTGAGTACTGAATGTAGGCCTACTTACTATACCTCTGAACTAGACAGTATCGAGTACTGAATGTAGGCCTACTTACTATAACTCTGAACTAGACCGTATTGAATACTGAATGTATGCATACTTACTCTGAAGTAGGACAGTATTGAGCACTGAATGTTGGCCTACTTACTCTAACTCTGAACTAGACAGTATTTTGTACCGAATGTAGGCCTACTTACTATAACTCTGAACTAGACAGTATTGAATACTGAATGTAGGCCTACTTACTATAACTCTGAAGTAGGACAGTATTGAGTACTGAATGTAGGCCTACTTACTATACCTCTGAACTAGACAGTATTGAGTACTGAATGTAGACCTACTTACTTTAACTCTGAACTAGAACGTATTGAATACTGAATGTATGCATACTTACTCTGAAGTAGGACAGTATTGAGCACTAAATGTTGGCCTACTTACTCTAACTCTGAACTAGACAGTATTTAGTACTGAATGTAGGCCTACTTTCTATAACTCTGAACTAGACAGTATTGAATACTGAATGCAGGCCTACTTACTATGACTCTGAACTAGACAGTATTGAGTACTGATTGTAGGCCTACTTACTATAACTCTGAACTAGACAGTATTGAGTACTGAATGTAGGCCTACTTACTATAACTCTGAACTAGACAGTATTGAGTACTGAATGTAGGCCTACTTACCATAACTCTGAACTAGACAGTATTGAGTACTGAATGTAGGCCTACTTACTATAACTCTGAAGTAGGACAGTATTGCGTACTGAATGTAGGCCTACTTACTATGACTCTGAAGTAGGACCATATTAAGTACTGAATGTAGGCCTATTTACTATAACTCTGAACTAGACAGTATTGAGTACTGAATGTAGTCCTACTTACCATAACTCTGAACAAGACAATATTGAGTACTGAATGTAGGTCTTCTTACTATAACTCTGAACTAGACAGTATTGAGTACTGAATGTAGGCCTACTTACTATTACTCTGAAGTAGGACAGTATTGAGTACTGAATGTAGGCCTACTTACTATACCTCTGAACTAGACAGTATTGAGTACTGAATGTAGGCCTACTTACTATAACTCTGAACTAGACCGTATTGAATACTGAATGTATGCATACTTACTCTGAAGTAGGACAGTATTGAGCACTGAATGTTGGCCTACTTACTCTAACTCTGAACTAGACAGTATTTTGTACCGAATGCAGGCCTACTTACTATAACTCTGAAGTAGGATAGTATTGAGTACTGAATATAGGCCTACTTACTAAAACTCTTAACTAGACAGTATTGAGTACTGAATGTAGGCCTACTTACTATAACTCTGAACTAGGACAGTATCGAGTACTGAACATAGGCCTACTTAATATAACTCTGAACTAGACAGTATTGAGTACTGAATTTAAGCCTACTTACTATGACTCTGAATTAGACAGTATTGAGTACTGATTGTAGGCCTACTTACTATAACTCTGAACTAGACAGTATTGCGTACTGAATGTAGGCCTACTTACTATAACTCTGACCTAGACCGTATTGAGTACTGAATGAAAGCATACTTCCACTGAAGTAGGACAGTATTGAGTACTGAATGTTGGCCTACTTACTCTAACTCTGAACTAGACAGTATTTAGTACTGAATGTAGGCCTACTTACTATACCTCTGAACTAGACAGTATTGAGTACTGAATGTAGGCCTACTTACTATAACTCTGACCTAGACCGTATTGAGTACTGAATGAACGCATACTTCCACTGAAGTAGGACAGTATTGAGTACTGAATGTTGGCCTACTTACTCTAACTCTGAACTAGACAGTATTGAGTACTGAATGTAGACCTACTTACTATAACTCTGAACTAGACAGTATTGAGTACTGAATGTAGGCCTACTTACTATGACTCTGAACTAGACAGTATTGAGTCCTGATTGTAGGCCTACTTACTATAACTTTGAACTAGACAGTATTGAGTTCTGAATGTAAGCCTACTTACTATAACTCTGAACTAGACAGTATTGAGTACTGAATGTAGGCCTACTTACTATAACTCTGAACTAGACAGTATTGAGTACTGAATGTAGACCTACTTACTATAACTCTGAACTAGACAGTATTGAGTACTGAATGTAGGCCTACTTACCATAACTCTGAACTAGACAGTATTGAGTACTGAATGTACGCCTACTTACCATAACCCTGAACAAGACAATATTGAGTACTGAATTCTGGCCTTCTTACTATAACTCTGAAGTAGGACAGTATTGAGTATTGAATGTAGGTCTACTTACTATTACTCTGAATTTGGACAGTATTGAGTACTGAATGTAGGTCTACTTACTATAACTCTGAAGTAGGACAGTATTGAGTACTGAATGTAGGCCTACTTACTATACCTCTGAACTAGACAGTATTGAGTACTGAATGTAGACCTACTTACTTTAACTCTGAACTAGAACGTATTGAATACTGAATGTATGCATACTTACTCTGAAGTAGGACAGTATTGAGCACTAAATGTTGGCCTACTTACTCTAACTCTGAACTAGACAGTATTTAGTACTGAATGTAGGCCTACTTACTATAACTCTGAACTAGACAGTATTGAATACTGAATGCAGGCCTACTTACTATGACTCTGAACTAGACAGTATTGAGTACTGATTGTAGGCCTACTTACTATAACTCTGAACTAGACAGTATTGATTACTGAATGTAGGCCTACTTACTATAACTCTGAACTAGACAGTATTGAGTACTGAATGTAGGCCTACTTACCATAACTCTGAACTAGACAGTATTGAGTACTGAATGTAGGCCTACTTACTATACCTCTGAACTAGACAGTATTGAGTACTGAATGTAGGCCTACTTACTATAACTCTGACCTAGACCGTATTGAGTACTGAATGAACGCATACTTCCACTGAAGTAGGACAGTATTGAGTACTGAATGTTGGCCTACTTACTCTAACTCTGAACTAGACAGTATTGATTACTGAATGTAGGACTACTTACTATAACTCTGAACTAGACAGTATTGAGTACTGAATGTAGGCCTACTTACCATAACTCTGAACAAGACAGTATTGAGTACTGAATGTAGGCCTACTTACCGTAACTCTGAAGTAGAACAGTATTGAGTACTGAATGTTGGCCAACTTACTCTAACTCTGAACTTGACAGCATTGAGTACTGAATGTAGGACTACTTACTATAACTCTGAACTAGACAGTATTGAGTACTGAATGTAGGCCTACTTACCATAACTCTGAACAAGACAGTATTGAGTACTGAATGTAGGCCTACTTACTATACCTCTGAACTAGACAGTATTGAGTACTGAATGTAGGCCTACTTACTATAACTCTGAACTAGACCGTATTGAATACTGAATGTATGCATACTTACTCTGAAGTAGGACAGTATTGAGCACTGAATGTTGGCCTACTTACTCTAACTCTGAACTAGACAGTATGTTGTACCGAATGCAGGCCTACTTACTATAACTCTGAAGTAGGATAGTATTGAGTACTGAATATAGGCCTACTTACTAAAACTCTTAACTAGACAGTATTGAGTACTGAATGTAGGCCTACTTACTATAACTCTGAACTAGGACAGTATCGAGTACTGAACATAGGCCTACTTAATATAACTCTGAACTAGACAGTATTGAGTACTGAATTTAAGCCTACTTACTATGACTCTGAACTAGACAGTATTGAGTACTGATTGTAGGCCTACTTACTATAACTCTGAACTAGACAGTATTGCGTACTGAATGTAGACCTACTTACTATAACTTTGAAGTAGGATAGTATTGAGTACTGAATATAGGCCTACTTACTATAACTCTGAACTAGACAGTATTGAGTACTGAATGTAGGACTACTTACTATAACTCTGAAGTAGACAGTATTGAGTACTGAATGTAGGCCTGCTTACTATAACTCTGAACTAGACAGTATTGAGTACTGAATGTAGACCTACTTACTATAACTCTGAAGTAGACAGTATTGAGTACTGAATGTAGTCCTACATACCATAACTCTGAACAGGACAATATTGAGTACTGAATGTAGGCCTACTTACTATAACTCTGAACTAGACAGTATTGAGTACTGAATGTAGGCCTACTTACTATACCTCTGAACTAGACAGTATTGAGTACTGAATGTAGGCCTACTTACTATAACTCTGACCTAGACCGTATTGAGTACTGAATGAACGCATACTTCCACTGAAGTAGGACAGTATTGAGTACTGAATGTTGGCCTACTTACTCTAACTCTGAACTAGACAGTATTGAGTACTGAATGTAGACCTACTTACTATAACTCTGAACTAGACAGTATTGAGTACTGAATGTAGGCCTACTTACTATGACTCTGAACTAGACAGTATTGAGTCCTGATTGTAGGCCTACTTACTATAACTTTGAACTAGACAGTATTGAGTTCTGAATGTAAGCCTACTTACTATAACTCTGAACTAGACAGTATTGAGTACTGAATGTAGGCCTACTTATTATAACTCTGAACTAGACAGTATTGAGTACTGAATGTAGACCTACTTACTATAACTCTGAACTAGACAGTATTGAGTACTGAATGTAGGCCTACTTACCATAACTCTGAACTAGACAGTATTGAGTACTGAATGTAGTCCTACTTACCATAACCCTGAACAAGACAATATTGAGTGCTGAATTCTGGCCTTCTTACTATAACTCTGAAGTAGGACAGTATTGAGTATTGAATGTAGGTCTACTTACTATTACTCTGAATTTGGACAGTATTGAGTACTGAATGTAGGCCTACTTACTATAACTCTGAAGTAGGACCGTATTGAGTACTGAATGTAGGCCTACTTACTATAACTCTGAAGTAGGGCAGTATTGAGTACTGAATTTAGGCCTACTTACTATAACTCTGAAGTAGGGCAGTATTGACTACTGAATGTAGGCCTACTTACTATAACTCTGAACTAGACAGTTTTGAGTACAGAATGTAGGCGTACTTTCTATAACTCTGAAGTTATAGCGTCTTGAGTACTGAATGTAGGCCTACTTACTATAACTCTGAACTAGACAGTATTGAGTACTGAATGTAGTGGTACTTACTATAATTCTGAACAAGACAATATTGAGTACTGAATGTAGGCCTTCTTACTATAACTCTGAAGTAGGACAGTATTGAGTATTGAATGTAGGTCTACTTACTATAACTCTGAACTAGGACAGTATTGAGTCCTGAATGTAGGCCTACTTACTATAACTCTGAAGTAGGACCGTATTGAGTACTGAATGTAGGCCTACTTACTTTAACTCTGAAGTAGGACCGTATTGAGTACTGAATGTAGGCCTACATACTATAACTCTGAAGTAGGACAGTATTGAGTACTGCATGTAGGCCTACTTACTATAACTCTTAAGTAGGACAGTATTGAATGAAGGCCTACTTACTATAACTCTGAAGTAGGACAGTATTGAGTACTAAATGTAGGCCTACTTACTATGTCTCTGAACTAGGACAGTATTGAGTACTGAATGTAGGCCTACTTACTATAACTCTGAAGTAGGACAGTATTGAATGTAGGCCTACTTACTATAACTCTGAAGTAGGACAGTATTGAATGTAGGCCTACTTACTATAACTCTGAAGTAGGACAGTATTGAGTACTGAATGTAGGCCTACTTACTATGTCTCTGAACTAGGACAGTATTGAGTACTGAATGTAGGCCTACTTACTATAACTCTGAAGTAGGACAGCATTGAGTACTGAATATAGGCCTACTTACTATAACTCTGAAGTAGGACCGTATTGAGTGCTGAATGTAGGCCTGCTTACTATAACTCTGAACTAGACAGTATTGAGTACTGATTGTAGGCCTACTTACTATAACTCTGAACTAGACAGTATTGAGTACTGAATGTAGGCCTACTTACTATAACTCTGAACTAGACAGTATTGAGTACTGAATGTAGGAGTACTTACTATAACTCTGAAGTAGGACAGTATTGAGTGCTGAATATAGGCCTACTTAATATAACTCTGAACTAGACAGTATTGAGTGCTGAATATAGGCCTACTTACTATAACTCTGAACTAGACAGTATTGAGTACTGAATTTAAGCCTACTTACTATGACTCTGAACTAGACAGTATTGAGTACTGATTGTAGGCCTACTTACTATAACTCTGAACTAGACAGTATTGCGTACTGAATGTAGGCCTACTTACTATAACTTTGAAGTAGGATAGTATTGAGTACTGAATATAGGCCTACTTACTATAACTCTGAACTAGACAGTATTGAGTACTGAATGTAGGACTACTTACTATAACTCTGAAGTAGAACAGTATTGAGTACTGAATGTAGGCCTGCTTACTATAACTCTGAACTAGACAGTATTGAGTACTGAATGTAGACCTACTTACTATAACTCTGAAGTAGACAGTATTGAGTACTGAATGTAGTCCTACATACCATAACTCTGAACAGGACAATATTGAGTACTGAATGTAGGCCTACTTACTATAACTCTGAACTAGACAGTATTGAGTACTGAATGTAGGCCTACTTACTATACCTCTGAACTAGACAGTATTGAGTACTGAATGTAGTTCTACTTACAATAACTCTGACCTAGACCGTATTGAGTACTGAATGTAGTCCTACATACCATAACTCTGAACAGGAAGTAGAACAGTATTGAGTACTGAATGTAGGCCTGCTTACTATAACTCTGAACTAGACAGTATTGAGTACTGAATGTAGACCTACTTACTATAACTCTGAAGTAGACAGTATTGAGTACTGAATGTAGTCCTACATACCATAACTCTGAACAGGACAATATTGAGTACTGAATGTAGGCCTACTTACTATAACTCTGAACTAGACAGTATTGAGTACTGAATGTAGGCCTACTTACTATACCTCTGAACTAGACAGTATTGAGTACTGAATGTAGGCCTACTTACTATAACTCTGACCTAGACCGTATTGAGTACTGAATGAACGCATACTTCCACTGAAGTAGGACAGTATTGAGTACTGAATGTTGGCCTACTTACTCTAACTCTGAACTAGACAGTATTGAGTACTGAATGTAGACCTACTTACTATAACTCTGAACTAGACAGTATTGAGTACTGAATGTAGGCCTACTTACTATGACTCTGAACTAGACAGTATTGAGTCCTGATTGTAGGCCTACTTACTATAACTTTGAACTAGACAGTATTGAGTTCTGAATGTAAGCCTACTTACTATAACTCTGAACTAGACAGTATTGAGTACTGAATGTAGGCCTACTTACTATAACTCTGAACTAGACAGTATTGAGTACTGAATGTAGACCTACTTACTATAACTCTGAACTAGACAGTATTGAGTACTGAATGTAGGCCTACTTACCATAACTCTGAACTAGACAGTATTGAGTACTGAATGTAGTCCTACTTACCATAACCCTGAACAAGACAATATTGAGTGCTGAATTCTGGCCTTCTTACTATAACTCTGAAGTAGGACAGTATTGAGTATTGAATGTAGGTCTACTTACTATTACTCTGAATTTGGACAGTATTGAGTACTGAATGTAGGCCTACTTACTATAACTCTGAAGTAGGACCGTATTGAGTACTGAATGTAGGCCTACTTACTATAACTCTGAAGTAGGGCAGTATTGAGTACTGAATTTAGGCCTACTTACTATAACTCTGAAGTAGGGCAGTATTGACTACTGAATGTAGGCCTACTTACTATAACTCTGAACTAGACAGTTTTGAGTACAGAATGTAGGCGTACTTTCTATAACTCTGAAGTTATAGCGTCTTGAGTACTGAATTTAGGCCTACTTACTATAACTCTGAACTAGACAGTATTGAGTACTGAATGTAGTGGTACTTACTATAATTCTGAACAAGACAATATTGAGTACTGAATGTAGGCCTTCTTACTATAACTCTGAAGTAGGACAGTATTGAGTATTGAATGTAGGTCTACTTACTATAACTCTGAACTAGGACAGTATTGAGTCCTGAATGTAGGCCTACTTACTATAACTCTGAAGTAGGACCGTATTGAGTACTGAATGTAGGCCTACTTACTTTAACTCTGAAGTAGGACCGTATTGAGTACTGAATGTAGGCCTACATACTATAACTCTGAAGTAGGACAGTATTGAGTACTGCATGTAGGCCTACTTACTATAACTCTTAAGTAGGACAGTATTGAATGAAGGCCTACTTACTATAACTCTGAAGTAGGACAGTATTGAGTACTAAATGTAGGCCTACTTACTATGTCTCTGAACTAGGACAGTATTGAGTACTGAATGTAGGCCTACTTACTATAACTCTGAAGTAGGACAGTATTGAATGTAGGCCTACTTACTATAACTCTGAAGTAGGACAGTATTGAATGTAGGCCTACTTACTATAACTCTGAAGTAGGACAGTATTGAGTACTGAATGTAGGCCTACTTACTATGTCTCTGAACTAGGACAGTATTGAGTACTGAATGTAGGTCTACTTACTCTAACTTTGAAGTAGGACAGCATTGAGTACTGAATATAGGCCTACTTACTATAACTCTGAAGTAGGACCGTATTGAGTGCTGAATGTAGGCCTGCTTACTATAACTCTGAACTAGACAGTATTGAGTACTGATTGTAGGCCTACTTACTATAACTCTGAACTAGACAGTATTGAGTACTGAATGTAGGCCTACTTACTATAACTCTGAACTAGACAGTATTGAGTACTGAATGTAGGAGTACTTACTATAACTCTGAAGTAGGACAGTATTGAGTGCTGAATATAGGCCTACTTAATATAACTCTGAACTAGACAGTATTGAGTGCTGAATATAGGCCTACTTAATATAACTCTGAACTAGACAGTATTGAGTACTGAATTTAAGCCTACTTACTATGACTCTGAACTAGACAGTATTGAGTACTGATTGTAGGCCTACTTACTATAACTCTGAACTAGACAGTATTGCGTACTGAATGTAGACCTACTTACTATAACTTTGAAGTAGGATAGTATTGAGTACTGAATATAGGCCTACTTACTATAACTCTGAACTAGACAGTATTGAGTACTGAATGTAGGACTACTTACTATAACTCTGAAGTAGAACAGTATTGAGTACTGAATGTAGGCCTGCTTACTATAACTCTGAACTAGACAGTATTGAGTACTGAATGTAGACCTACTTACTATAACTCTGAAGTAGACAGTATTGAGTACTGAATGTAGTCCTACATACCATAACTCTGAACAGGACAATATTGAGTACTGAATGTAGGCCTACTTACTATAACTCTGAACTAGACAGTATTGAGTACTGAATGTAGGCCTACTTACTATACCTCTGAACTAGACAGTATTGAGTACTGAATGTAGTTCTACTTACAATAACTCTGACCTAGACCGTATTGAGTACTGAATGTAGTCCTACATACCATAACTCTGAACAGGAAGTAGAACAGTATTGAGTACTGAATGTAGGCCTGCTTACTATAACTCTGAACTAGACAGTATTGAGTACTGAATGTAGACCTACTTACTATAACTCTGAAGTAGACAGTATTGAGTACTGAATGTAGTCCTACATACCATAACTCTGAACAGGACAATATTGAGTACTGAATGTAGGCCTACTTACTATAACTCTGAACTAGACAGTATTGAGTACTGAATGTAGGCCTACTTACTATACCTCTGAACTAGACAGTATTGAGTACTGAATGTAGTTCTACTTACAATAACTCTGACCTAGACCGTATTGAGTACTGAATGAACGCATACTTCCACTGAAGTAGGACAGTATTGAGTACTGAATGTTGGCCTACTTACTCTAACTCTGAACTAGACAGTATTGAGTACTGAATGTAGACCTACTTACTATAACTCTGAACTAGACAGTATTGAGTACTGAATGTAGGCCTACTTACTATGACTCTGAACTAGACAGTATTGAGTCCTGATTGTAGGCCTACTTACTATAACTTTGAACTAGACAGTATTGAGTTCTGAATGTAAGCCTACTTACTATAACTCTGAACTAGACAGTATTGAGTACTGAATGTAGGCCTACTTACTATAACTCTGAACTAGACAGTATTGAGTACTGAATGTAGACCTACTTACTATAACTCTGAACTAGACAGTATTGAGTACTGAATGTAGGCCTACTTACCATAACTCTGAACTAGACAGTATTGAGTACTGAATGTAGTCCTACTTACCATAACCCTGAACAAGACAATATTGAGTACTGAATTCTGGCCTTCTTACTATAACTCTGAAGTAGGACAGTATTGAGTATTGAATGTAGGTCTACTTACTATTACTCTGAATTTGGACAGTATTGAGTACTGAATGTAGGCCTACTTACTATAACTCTGAAGTAGGACAGTATTGAGTACTGAATGTAGGCCTACTTACTATACCTCTGAACTAGACAGTATTGAGTACTGAATGTAGACCTACTTACTTTAACTCTGAACTAGAACGGATTGAATACTGAATGTATGCATACTTACTCTGAAGTAGGACAGTATTGAGTACTGAATGCAGGCCTACTTACTATGACTCTGAACTAGACAGTATTGAGTACTGATTGTAGGCCTACTTACTATAACTCTGAACTAGACAGTATTGATTACTGAATGTAGGCCTACTTACTATAACTCTGAACTAGACAGTATTGAGTACTGAATGTAGGCCTACTTACCATAACTCTGAACTAGACAGTATTGAGTACTGAATGTAGGCCTACTTACTATACCTCTGAACTAGACAGTATTGAGTACTGAATGTAGGCCTACTTACTATAACTCTGACCTAGACCGTATTGAGTACTGAATGAACGCATACTTCCACTGAAGTAGGACAGTATTGAGTACTGAATGTTGGCCTACTTACTCTAACTCTGAACTAGACAGTATTGATTACTGAATGTAAGACTACTTACTATAACTCTGAATTAGACAGTATTGAGTACTGAATGTAGGCCTACTTACCATAACTCTGAACAAGACAGTATTGAGTACTGAATGTAGGCCTACTTACCGTAACTCTGAAGTAGAACAGTATTGAGTACTGAATGTTGGCCAACTTACTCTAACTCTGAACTTGACAGCATTGAGTACTGAATGTAGGACTACTTACTATAACTCTGAACTAGACAGTATTGAGTACTGAATGTAGGCCTACTTACCATAACTCTGAACAAGACAGTATTGAGTACTGAATGTAGGCCTACTTACCATAACTCTGAAGTAGAACAGTATTGCGTACTGAATGTAGGCCTACTTACTATAACTCTGAAGTAGGACAGTATTGAGTACTGAATGTAGGCCTACTTACTATACCTCTGAACTAGACAGTATCGAGTACTGAATGTAGGCCTACTTACTATAACTCTGAACTAGACCGTATTGAATACTGAATGTATGCATACTTACTCTGAAGTAGGACAGTATTGAGCACTGAATGTTGGCCTACTTACTCTAACTCTGAACTAGACAGTATTTTGTACCGAATGTAGGCCTACTTACTATAACTCTGAACTAGACAGTATTGAATACTGAATGTAGGCCTACTTACTATAACTCTGAAGTAGGACAGTATTGAGTACTGAATGTAGGCCTACTTACTATACCTCTGAACTAGACAGTATTGAGTACTGAATGTAGACCTACTTACTTTAACTCTGAACTAGAACGTATTGAATACTGAATGTATGCATACTTACTCTGAAGTAGGACAGTATTGAGCACTAAATGTTGGCCTACTTACTCTAACTCTGAACTAGACAGTATTGAGTACTGATTGTAGGCCTACTTACTATAACTCTGAACTAGACAGTATTGCGTACTGAATGTAGACCTACTTACTATAACTTTGAAGTAGGATAGTATTGAGTACTGAATATAGGCCTACTTACTATAACTCTGAACTAGACAGTATTGAGTACTGAATGTAGGACTACTTACTATAACTCTGAAGTAGACAGTATTGAGTACTGAATGTAGGCCTGCTTACTATAACTCTGAACTAGACAGTATTGAGTACTGAATGTAGACCTAATTACTATAACTCTGAAGTAGACAGTATTGAGTACTGAATGTAGTCCTACATACCATAACTCTGAACAGGACAATATTGAGTACTGAATGTAGGCCTACTTACTATAACTCTGAACTAGACAGTATTGAGTACTGAATGTAGGCCTACTTACTATACCTCTGAACTAGACAGTATTGAGTACTGAATGTAGGCCTACTTACTATAACTCTGACCTAGACCGTATTGAGTACTGAATGAACGCATACTTCCACTGAAGTAGGACAGTATTGAGTACTGAATGTTGGCCTACTTACTCTAACTCTGAACTAGACAGTATTGAGTACTGAATGTAGACCTACTTACTATAACTCTGAACTAGACAGTATTGAGTACTGAATGCAGGCCTACTTACTATGACTCTGAACTATACAGTATTGAGTCCTGATTGTAGGCCTACTTACTATAACTTTGAACTAGACAGTATTGAGTTCTGAATGTAAGCCTACTTACTATAACTCTGAACTAGACAGTATTGAGTACTGAATGTAGGCCTACTTACTATCACTCTGAACTAGACAGTATTGAGTACTGAATGTAGACCTACTTACTATAACTCTGAACTAGACAGTATTGAGTACTGAATGTAGGCCTACTTACCATAACTCTGAACTAGACAGTATTGAGTACTGAATGTACGCCTACTCACGCCTACTTACCCATAACCCTGAACAAGACAATATTGAGTACTGAATTCTGGCCTTCTTACTATAACTCTGAAGTAGGACAGTATTGAGTATTGAATGTAGGTCTACTTACTATTACTCTGAATTTGGACAGTATTGAGTACTGAATGTAGGTCTACTTACTATAACTCTGAAGTAGGACAGTATTGAGTACTGAATGTAGGCCTACTTACTATACCTCTGAACTAGACAGTATTGAGTACTGAATGTAGACCTACTTACTTTAACTCTGAACTAGAACGTATTGAATACTGAATGTATGCATACTTACTCTGAAGTAGGACAGTATTGAGCACTAAATGTTGGCCTACTTACTCTAACTCTGAACTAGACAGTATTTAGTACTGAATGTAGGCCTACTTACTATAACTCTGAACTAGACAGTATTGAATACTGAATGCAGGCCTACTTACTATGACTCTGAACTAGACAGTATTGAGTACTGAATGCAGGCCTACTTACTATGACTCTGAACTAGACAGTATTGAGTACTGATTGTAGGCCTACTTACTATAACTCTGAACTAGACAGTATTGATTACTGAATGTAGGCCTACTTACTATAACTCTGAACTAGACAGTATTGAGTACTGAATGTAGGCCTACTTACCATAACTCTGAACTAGACAGTATTGAGTACTGAATGTAGGCCTACTTACTATACCTCTGAACTAGACAGTATTGAGTACTGAAAGTAGGCCTACTTACTATAACTCTGACCTAGACCGTATTGAGTACTGAATGAACGCATACTTCCACTGAAGTAGGACAGTATTGAGCACTGAATGTTGGCCTACTTACTCTAACTCTGAACTAGACAGTATTTTGTACCGAATGTAGGCCTACTTACTATAACTCTGAACTAGACAGTATTGAATACTGAATGTAGGCCTACTTACTATAACTCTGAAGTAGGACAGTATTGAGTACTGAATGTAGGCCTACTTACTATACCTCTGAACTAGACAGTATTGAGTACTGAATGTAGACCTACTTACTTTAACTCTGAACTAGAACGTATTGAATACTGAATGTATGCATACTTACTCTGAAGTAGGACAGTATTGAGCACTAAATGTTGGCCTACTTACTCTAACTCTGAACTAGACAGTATTGATTACTGAATGTAGGCCTACTTACTATAACTCTGAACTAGACAGTATTGAGTACTGAATGTAGGCCTACTTACCATAACTCTGAACTAGACAGTATTGAGTACTGAATGTAGGCCTACTTACTATACCTCTGAACTAGACAGTATTGAGTACTGAATGTAGGCCTACTTACTATAACTCTGACCTAGACCGTATTGAGTACTGAATGAACGCATACTTCCACTGAAGTAGGACAGTATTGAGTACTGAATGTTGGCCTACTTACTCTAACTCTGAACTAGACAGTATTGATCACTGAATGTAGGACTACTTACTATAACTCTGAACTAGACAGTATTGAGTACTGAATGTAGGCCTACTTACCATAACTCTGAACAAGACAGTATTGAGTACTGAATGTTGGCCAACTTACTCTAACTCTGAACTTGACAGCATTGAGTACTGAATGTAGGACTACTTACTATAACTCTGAACTAGACAGTATTGAGTACTGAATGTAGGCCTACTTACCATAACTCTGAAGTAGAACAGTATTGCGTACTGAATGTAGGCCTACTTACCGTAACTCTGAAGTAGAACAGTATTGAGTACTGAATGTTGGCCAACTTACTCTAACTCTGAACTTGACAGCATTGAGTACTGAATGTAGGCCTACTTACCATAACTCTGAACAAGACAGTATTGAGTACTGAATGTAGGCCTACTTACCATAACTCTGAAGTAGAACAGTATTGCGTACTGAATGTAGGCCTACTTACTATAACTCTGAAGTAGGACAGTATTGAGTACTGAATGTAGGCCTACTTACTATACCTCTGAACTAGACAGTATTGAGTACTGAATGTAGGCCTACTTACTATAACTCTGAACTAGACCGTATTGAATACTGAATGTATGCATACTTACTCTGAAGTAGGACAGTATTGAGCACTGAATGTTGGCCTACTTACTCTAACTCTGAACTAGACAGTATTTTGTACCGAATGTAGGCCTACTTACTATAACTCTGAACTAGACAGTATTGAATACTGAATGTAGGCCTACTTACTATAACTCTGAAGTAGGACAGTATTGAGTACTGAATGTAGGCCTACTTACTATACCTCTGAACTAGACAGTATTGAGTACTGAATGTAGACCTACTTACTTTAACTCTGAACTAGAACGTATTGAATACTGAATGTATGCATACTTACTCTGAAGTAGGACAGTATTGAGCACTAAATGTTGGCCTACTTACTCTAACTCTGAACTAGACAGTATTTAGTACTGAATGTAGGCCTACTTACTATAACTCTGAACTAGACAGTATTGAATACTGAATGCAGGCCTACTTACTATGACTCTGAACTAGACAGTATTGAGTACTGATTGTAGGCCTACTTACTATAACTCTGAACTAGACAGTATTGAGTACTGAATGTAGGCCTACTTACTATAACTCTGAACTAGACAGTATTGAGTACTGAATGTAGGCCTACTTACCATAACTCTGAACTAGACAGTTTTGAGTACTGAATGTAGGCCTACTTACTATAACTCTGAAGTAGGACAGTATTGCGTACTGAATGTAGGCCTACTTACTATGACTCTGAAGTAGGACCATATTAAGTACTGAATGTAGGCCTATTTACTATAACTCTGAACTAGACAGTATTGAGTACTGAATGTAGTCCTACTTACCATAACTCTGAACAAGACAATATTGAGTACTGAATGTAGGTCTTCTTACTATAACTCTGAACTAGACAGTATTGAGTACTGAATGTAGGCCTACTTACTATTACTCTGAAGTAGGACAGTATTGAGTACTGAATGTAGGCCTACTTACTATACCTCTGAACTAGACAGTATTGAGTACTGAATGTAGGCCTACTTACTATAACTCTGAACTAGACCGTATTGAATACTGAATGTATGCATACTTACTCTGAAGTAGGACAGTATTGAGCACTGAATGTTGGCCTACTTACTCTAACTCTGAACTAGACAGTATTTTGTACCGAATGCAGGCCTACTTACTATAACTCTGAACTAGGACAGTATCGAGTACTGAACATAGGCCTACTTAATATAACTCTGAACTAGACAGTATTGAGTACTGAATTTAAGCCTACTTACTATGACTCTGAACTAGACAGTATTGAGTACTGATTGTAGGCCTACTTACTATAACTCTGAACTAGACAGTATTGCGTACTGAATGTAGACCTACTTACTATAACTTTGAAGTAGGATAGTATTGAGTACTGAATATAGGCCTACTTACTATAACTCTGAACTAGACAGTATTGAGTACTGAATGTAGGACTACTTACTATAACTCTGAAGTAGACAGTATTGAGTACTGAATGTAGGCCTGCTTACTATAACTCTGAACTAGACAGTATTGAGTACTGAATGTAGACCTACTTACTATAACTCTGAAGTAGACAGTATTGAGTACTGAATGTAGTCCTACATACCATAACTCTGAACAGGACAATATTGAGTACTGAATGTAGGCCTACTTACTATAACTCTGAACTAGACAGTATTGAGTACTGAATGTAGGCCTACTTACTATACCTCTGAACTAGACAGTATTGAGTACTGAATGTAGGCCTACTTACTATAACTCTGACCTAGACCGTATTGAGTACTGAATGAACGCATACTTCCACTGAAGTAGGACAGTATTGAGTACTGAATGTTGGCCTACTTACTCTAACTCTGAACTAGACAGTATTGAGTACTGAATGTAGACCTACTTACTATAACTCTGAACTAGACAGTATTGAGTACTGAATGTAGGCCTACTTACTATGACTCTGAACTAGACAGTATTGAGTCCTGATTGTAGGCCTACTTACTATAACTTTGAACTAGACAGTATTGAGTTCTGAATGTAAGCCTACTTACTATAACTCTGAACTAGACAGTATTGAGTACTGAATGTAGGCCTACTTACTATAACTCTGAACTAGACAGTATTGAGTACTGAATGTAGACCTACTTACTATAACTCTGAACTAGACAGTATTGAGTACTGAATGTAGGCCTACTTACCATAACTCTGAACTAGACAGTATTGAGTACTGAATGTAGTCCTACTTACCATAACCCTGAACAAGACAATATTGAGTACTGAATTCTGGCCTTCTTACTATAACTCTGAAGTAGGACAGTATTAAGTATTGAATGTAGGTCTACTTACTATTACTCTGAATTTGGACAGTATTGAGTACTGAATGTAGGCCTACTTACTATAACTCTGAAGTAGGACCGTATTGAGTACTGAATGTAGGCCTACTTACTATAACTCTGAAGTAGGGCAGTATTGAGTACTGAATTTAGGCCTACTTACTATAACTCTGAAGTAGGGCAGTATTGACTACTGAATGTAGGCCTACTTACTATAACTCTGAACTAGACCGTTTTGAGTACAGAATGTAGGCGTACTTTCTATAACTCTGAAGTTATAACGTCTTGAGTACTGAATGTAGGCCTACTTACTATAACTCTGAACTAGACAGTATTGAGTACTGAATGTAGTGGTACTTACTATAACTCTGAACAAGACAATATTGAGTACTGAATGTAGGCCTTCTTACTATAACTCTGAAGTAGGACAGTATTGAGTATTGAATGTAGGTCTACTTACTATAACTCTGAACTAGGACAGTATTGAGTCCTGAATGTAGGCCTACTTACTATAACTCTGAAGTAGGACCGTATTGAGTACTGAATGTAGGCCTACTTACTTTAACTCTGAAGTAGGACCGTATTGAGTACTGAATGTAGGCCTACATACTATAACTCTGAAGTAGGACAGTATTGAGTACTGCATGTAGGCCTACTTACTATAACTCTTAAGTAGGACAGTATTGAATGAAGGCCTACTTACTATAACTCTGAAGTAGGACAGTATTGAGTACTAAATGTAGGCCTACTTACTATGTCTCTGAACTAGGACAGTATTGAGTACTGAATGTAGGCCTACTTACTATAACTCTGAAGTAGGACAGTATTGAATGTAGGCCTACTTACTATAACTCTGAAGTAGGACAGTATTGAATGTAGGCCTACTTACTATAACTCTGAAGTAGGACAGTATTGAGTACTGAATGTAGGCCTACTTACTATGTCTCTGAACTAGGACAGTATTGAGTACTGAATGTAGGCCTACTTACTATAACTCTGAAGTAGCACATCATTGAGTACTGAATATAGGCCTACTTACTATAACTCTGAAGTAGGACCGTATTGAGTGCTGAATGTAGGCCTGCTTACTATAACTCTGAACTAGACAGTATTGAGTACTGATTGTAGGCCTACTTACTATAACTCTGAACTAGACAGTATTGAGTACTGAATGTAGGCCTACTTACTATAACTCTGAACTAGACAGTATTGAGTACTGAATGTAGGAGTACTTACTATAACTCTGAAGTAGGACAGTATTGAGTGCTGAATATAGGCCTACTTAATATAACTCTGAACTAGACAGTATTGAGTACTGAATTTAAGCCTACTTACTATGACTCTGAACTAGACAGTATTGAGTACTGATTGTAGGCCTACTTACTATAACTCTGAACTAGACAGTATTGCGTACTGAATGTAGACCTACTTACTATAACTTTGAAGTAGGATAGTATTGAGTACTGAATATAGGCCTACTTACTATAACTCTGAACTAGACAGTATTGAGTACTGAATGTAGGACTACTTACTATAACTCTGAAGTAGAACAGTATTGAGTACTGAATGTAGGCCTGCTTACTATAACTCTGAACTAGACAGTATTGAGTACTGAATGTAGACCTACTTACTATAACTCTGAAGTAGACAGTATTGAGTACTGAATGTAGTCCTACATACCATAACTCTGAACAGGACAATATTGAGTACTGAATTTAGGCCTACTTACTATAACTCTGAACTAGACAGTATTGAGTACTGAATGTAGGCCTACTTACTATACCTCTGAACTAGACAGTATTGAGTACTGAATGTAGTTCTACTTACAATAACTCTGACCTAGACCGTATTGAGTACTGAATGAACGCATACTTCCACTGAAGTAGGACAGTATTGAGTACTGAATGTTGGCCTACTTACTCTAACTCTGAACTAGACAGTATTGAGTACTGAATGTAGACCTACTTACTATAACTCTGAACTAGACAGTATTGAGTACTGAATGTAGGCCTACTTACTATGACTCTGAACTAGACAGTATTGAGTCCTGATTGTAGGCCTACTTACTATAACTTTGAACTAGAAAGTATTGAGTTCTGAATGTAAGCCTACTTACTATAACTCTGAACTAGACAGTATTGAGTACTGAATGTAGGCCTACTTACTATAACTCTGAACTAGACAGTATTGAGTACTGAATGTAGACCTACTTACTATAACTCTGAACTAGACAGTATTGAGTACTGAATGTAGACCTACTTACCATAACTCTGAACTAGACAGTATTGAGTACTGAATGTAGTCCTACTTACCATAACCCTGAACAAGACAATATTGAGTACTGAATTCTGGCCTTCTTACTATAACTCTGAAGTAGGACAGTATTGAGTATTGAATGTAGGTCTACTTACTATTACTCTGAATTTGGACAGTATTGAGTACTGAATGTAGGCCTACTTACTATAACTCTGAAGTAGGACAGTATTGAGTACTGAATGTAGGCCTACTTACTATACCTCTGAACTAGACAGTATTGAGTACTGAATGTAGACCTACTTACTTTAACTCTGAACTAGAACGTATTGAATACTGAATGTATGCATACTTACTCTGAAGTAGGACAGTATTGAGCACTAAATGTTGGCCTACTTACTCTAACTCTGAACTAGACAGTATTTAGTACTGAATGTAGGCCTACTTACTATAACTCTGAACTAGACAGTATTGAATACTGAATGCAGGCCTACTTACTATGACTCTGAACTAGACAGTATTGAGTACTGATTGTAGGCCTACTTACTATAACTCTGAACTAGACAGTATTGATTACTGAATGTAGGCCTACTTACTATAACTCTGAACTAGACAGTATTGAGTACTGAATGTAGGCCTACTTACCATAACTCTGAACTAGACAGTATTGAGTACTGAATGTAGGCCTACTTACTATACCTCTGAACTAGACAGTATTGAGTAATGAATGTAGGCCTACTTACTATAACTCTGACCTAGACCGTATTGAGTACTGAATGAACGCATACTTCCACTGAAGTAGGACAGTATTGAGTACTGAATGTTGGCCTACTTACTCTAACTCTGAACTAGACAGTATTGATTACTGAATGTAAGACTACTTACTATAACTCTGAACTAGACAGTATTGAGTACTGAATGTAGGCCTACTTACCATAACTCTGAACAAGACAGTATTGAGTACTGAATGTAGGCCTACTTACCATAACTCTGAAGTAGAACAGTATTGCGTACTGAATGTAGGCCTACTTACTATAACTCTGAAGTAGGACAGTATTGAGTACTGAATGTAGGCCTACTTACTATACCTCTGAACTAGACAGTATTGAGTACTGAATGTAGGCCTACTTACTATAACTCTGAACTAGACCGTATTGAATACTGAATGTATGCATACTTACTCTGAAGTAGGACAGTATTGAGCACTGAATGTTGGCCTACTTACTCTAACTCTGAACTAGACAGTATTTTGTACCGAATGTAGGCCTACTTACTATAACTCTGAACTAGACAGTATTGAATACTGAATGTAGGCCTACTTACTATAACTCTGAAGTAGGACAGTATTGAGTACTGAATGTAGGCCTACTTACTATACCTCTGAACTAGACAGTATTGAGTACTGAATGTAGACCTACTTACTTTAACTCTGAACTAGAACGTATTGAATACTGAATGTATGCATACTTACTCTGAAGTAGGACAGTATTGAGCACTAAATGTTGGCCTACTTACTCTAACTCTGAACTAGACAGTATTTAGTACTGAATGTAGGCCTACTTACTATAACTCTGAACTAGACAGTATTGAATACTGAATGCAGGCCTACTTACTATGACTCTGAACTAGACAGTATTGAGTACTGATTGTAGGCCTACTTACTATAACTCTGAACTAGACAGTATTGATTACTGAATGTAGGCCTACTTACTATAACTCTGAACTAGACAGTATTGAGTACTGAATGTAGGCCTACTTACCATAACTCTGAACTAGACAGTATTGAGTACTGAATGTAGGCCTACTTACTATACCTCTGAACTAGACAGTATTGAGTAATGAATGTAGGCCTACTTACTATAACTCTGACCTAGACCGTATTGAGTACTGAATGAACGCATACTTCCACTGAAGTAGGACAGTATTGAGTACTGAATGTTGGCCTACTTACTCTAACTCTGAACTAGACAGTATTGATTACTGAATGTAAGACTACTTACTATAACTCTGAACTAGACAGTATTGAGTACTGAATGTAGGCCTACTTACCATAACTCTGAACAAGACAGTATTGAGTACTGAATGTAGGCCTACTTACCATAACTCTGAAGTAGAACAGTATTGCGTACTGAATGTAGGCCTACTTACTATAACTCTGAAGTAGGACAGTATTGAGTACTGAATGTAGGCCTACTTACTATACCTCTGAACTAGACAGTATTGAGTACTGAATGTAGGCCTACTTACTATAACTCTGAACTAGACCGTATTGAATACTGAATGTATGCATACTTACTCTGAAGTAGGACAGTATTGAGCACTGAATGTTGGCCTACTTACTCTAACTCTGAACTAGACAGTATTTTGTACCGAATGTAGGCCTACTTACTATAACTCTGAACTAGACAGTATTGAATACTGAATGTAGGCCTACTTACTATAACTCTGAAGTAGGACAGTATTGAGTACTGAATGTAGGCCTACTTACTATACCTCTGAACTAGACAGTATTGAGTACTGAATGTAGACCTACTTACTTTAACTCTGAACTAGAACGTATTGAATACTGAATGTATGCATACTTACTCTGAAGTAGGACAGTATTGAGCACTAAATGTTGGCCTACTTACTCTAACTCTGAACTAGACAGTATTTAGTACTGAATGTAGGCCTACTTACTATAACTCTGAACTAGACAGTATTGAATACTGAATGCAGGCCTACTTACTATGACTCTGAACTAGACAGTATTGAGTACTGATTGTAGGCCTACTTACTATAACTCTGAACTAGACAGTATTGAGTACTGAATGTAGGCCTACTTACTATAACTCTGAACTAGACAGTATTGAGTACTGAATGTAGGCCTACTTACCATAACTCTGAACTAGACAGTATTGAGTACTGAATGTAGGCCTACTTACTATAACTCTGAAGTAGGACAGTATTGCGTACTGAATGTAGGCCTACTTACTATGACTCTGAAGTAGGACCATATTAAGTACTGAATGTAGGCCTATTTACTATAACTCTGAACTAGACAGTATTGAGTACTGAATGTAGTCCTACTTACCATAACTCTGAACAAGACAATATTGAGTACTGAATGTAGGTCTTCTTACTATAACTCTGAACTATACAGTATTGAGTACTGAATGTAGGCCTACTTACTATTACTCTGAAGTAGGACAGTATTGAGTACTGAATGTAGGCCTACTTACTATACCTCTGAACTAGACAGTATTGAGTACTGAATGTATGCATACTTACTCTGAAGTAGGACAGTATTGAGTACTGAATGTAGGCCTACTTACTATACCTCTGAACTAGACAGTATTGAGTACTGAATGTAGGCCTACTTACTATAACTCTGAACTAGACCGTATTGAATACTGAATGTATGCATGCTTACTCTGAAGTAGGACAGTATTGAGCACTGAATGTTGGCCTACTTACTCTAACTCTGAACTAGACAGTATTTTGTACCGAATGCAGGCCTACTTACTATAACTCTGAAGTAGGATAGTATTGAGTACTGAATATAGGCCTACTTACTAAAACTCTTAACTAGACAGTATTGAGTACTGAATGTAGGCCTACTTACTATAACTCTGAACTAGGACAGTATCGAGTACTGAACATAGGCCTACTTAATATAACTCTGAACTAGACAGTATTGCGTACTGAATGTAGACCTACTTACTATAACTTTGAAGTAGGATAGTATTGAGTACTGAATATAGGCCTACTTACTATAACTCTGAACTAGACAGTATTGAGTACTGAATGTAGGACTATTTACTATAACTCTGAAGTAGACAGTATTGAGTACTGAATGTAGGCCTGCTTACTATAACTCTGAACTAGACAGTATTGAGTACTGAATGTAGACCTACTTACTATAACTCTGAAGTAGACAGTATTGAGTACTGAATGTAGTCCTACATACCATAACTCTGAACAGGACAATATTGAGTACTGAATGTAGGCCTACTTACTATAACTCTGAACTAGACAGTATTGAGTACTGAATGTAGGCCTACTTACTATACCTCTGAACTAGACAGTATTGAGTACTGAATGTAGGCCTACTTACTATAACTCTGACCTAGACCGTATTGAGTACTGAATGAACGCATACTTCCACTGAAGTAGGACAGTATTGAGTACTGAATGTTGGCCTACTTACTCTAACTCTGAACTAGACAGTATTGAGTACTGAATGTAGACCTACTTACTATAACTCTAAACTAGACAGTATTGAGTACTGAATGTAGGCCTACTTACTATGACTCTGAACTAGACAGTATTGAGTCCTGATTGTAGGCCTACTTACTATAACTTTGAACTAGACAGTATTGAGTTCTGAATGTAAGCCTACTTACTATAACTCTGAACTAGACAGTATTGAGTACTGAATGTAGGCCTACTTACTATAACTCTGAACTAGACAGTATTGAGTACTGAATGTAGACCTACTTACTATAACTCTGAACTAGACAGTATTGAGTACTGAATGTAGGCCTACTTACCATAACTCTGAACTAGACAGTATTGAGTACTGAATGTACGCCTACTTACCATAACCCTGAACAAGACAATATTGAGTACTGAATTCTGGCCTTCTTACTATAACTCTGAAGTAGGACAGTATTGAGTATTGAATGTAGGTCTACTTACTATTACTCTGAATTTGGACAGTATTGAGTACTGAATGTAGGCCTACTTACTATAAATCTGAAGTAGGACCGTATTGAGTACTGTATGTAGGCCTACTTACTATAACTCTGAAGTAGGGCAGTATTGAGTACTGAATTTAGGCCTACTTACTATAACTCTGAAGTAGGGCAGTATTGACTACTGAATGTAGGCCTACTTACTATAACTCTGAACTAGACAGTTTTGAGTACAGAATGTAGGCGTACTTTCTATAACTCTGAAGTTATAGCGTCTTGAGTACTGAATGTAGGCTTACTTACTATAACTCTGAACTAGACAGTATTGAGTACTGAATGTAGGCCTACTTACTATAACTCTGAACTAGACAGTATTGAGTACTGAATGTAGACCTACTTACTATAACTCTGAACTAGACAGTATTGAGTACTGAATGTAGACCTACTTACCATAACTCTGAACTAGACAGTATTGAGTACTGAATGTAGTCCTACTTACCATAACCCTGAACAAGACAATATTGAGTACTGAATTCTGGCCTTCTTACTATAACTCTGAAGTAGGACAGTATTGAGTATTGAATGTAGGTCTACTTACTATTACTCTGAATTTGGACAGTATTGAGTACTGAATGTAGGCCTACTTACTATAACTCTGAAGTAGGACAGTATTGAGTACTGAATGTAGGCCTACTTACTATACCTCTGAACTAGACAGTATTGAGTACTGAATGTAGACCTACTTACTTTAACTCTGAACTAGAACGTATTGAATACTGAATGTATGCATACTTACTCTGAAGTAGGACAGTATTGAGCACTAAATGTTGGCCTACTTACTCTAACTCTGAACTAGACAGTATTTAGTACTGAATGTAGGCCTACTTACTATAACTCTGAACTAGACAGTATTGAATACTGAATGCAGGCCTACTTACTATGACTCTGAACTAGACAGTATTGAGTACTGATTGTAGGCCTACTTACTATAACTCTGAACTAGACAGTATTGATTACTGAATGTAGGCCTACTTACTATAACTCTGAACTAGACAGTATTGAGTACTGAATGTAGGCCTACTTACCATAACTCTGAACTAGACAGTATTGAGTACTGAATGTAGGCCTACTTACTATACCTCTGAACTAGACAGTATTGAGTAATGAATGTAGGCCTACTTACTATAACTCTGACCTAGACCGTATTGAGTACTGAATGAACGCATACTTCCACTGAAGTAGGACAGTATTGAGTACTGAATGTTGGCCTACTTACTCTAACTCTGAACTAGACAGTATTGATTACTGAATGTAAGACTACTTACTATAACTCTGAACTAGACAGTATTGAGTACTGAATGTAGGCCTACTTACCATAACTCTGAACAAGACAGTATTGAGTACTGAATGTAGGCCTACTTACCATAACTCTGAAGTAGAACAGTATTGCGTACTGAATGTAGGCCTACTTACTATAACTCTGAAGTAGGACAGTATTGAGTACTGAATGTAGGCCTACTTACTATACCTCTGAACTAGACAGTATTGAGTACTGAATGTAGGCCTACTTACTATAACTCTGAACTAGACCGTATTGAATACTGAATGTATGCATACTTACTCTGAAGTAGGACAGTATTGAGCACTGAATGTTGGCCTACTTACTCTAACTCTGAACTAGACAGTATTTTGTACCGAATGTAGGCCTACTTACTATAACTCTGAACTAGACAGTATTGAATACTGAATGTAGGCCTACTTACTATAACTCTGAAGTAGGACAGTATTGAGTACTGAATGTAGGCCTACTTACTATACCTCTGAACTAGACAGTATTGAGTACTGAATGTAGACCTACTTACTTTAACTCTGAACTAGAACGTATTGAATACTGAATGTATGCATACTTACTCTGAAGTAGGACAGTATTGAGCACTAAATGTTGGCCTACTTACTCTAACTCTGAACTAGACAGTATTTAGTACTGAATGTAGGCCTACTTACTATAACTCTGAACTAGACAGTATTGAATACTGAATGCAGGCCTACTTACTATGACTCTGAACTAGACAGTATTGAGTACTGATTGTAGGCCTACTTACTATAACTCTGAACTAGACAGTATTGATTACTGACTGTAGGCCTACTTACTATAACTCTGAACTAGACAGTATTGAGTACTGAATGTAGGCCTACTTACCATAACTCTGAACTAGACAGTATTGAGTACTGAATGTAGGCCTACTTACTATACCTCTGAACTAGACAGTATTGAGTAATGAATGTAGGCCTACTTACTATAACTCTGACCTAGACCGTATTGAGTACTGAATGAACGCATACTTCCACTGAAGTAGGACAGTATTGAGTACTGAATGTTGGCCTACTTACTCTAACTCTGAACTAGACAGTATTGATTACTGAATGTAAGACTACTTACTATAACTCTGAACTAGACAGTATTGAGTACTGAATGTAGGCCTACTTACCATAACTCTGAACAAGACAGTATTGAGTACTGAATGTAGGCCTACTTACCATAACTCTGAAGTAGAACAGTATTGCGTACTGAATGTAGGCCTACTTACTATAACTCTGAAGTAGGACAGTATTGAGTACTGAATGTAGGCCTACTTACTATACCTCTGAACTAGACAGTATTGAGTACTGAATGTAGGCCTACTTACTATAACTCTGAACTAGACCGTATTGAATACTGAATGTATGCATACTTACTCTGAAGTAGGACAGTATTGAGCACTGAATGTTGGCCTACTTACTCTAACTCTGAACTAGACAGTATTTTGTACCGAATGTAGGCCTACTTACTATAACTCTGAACTAGACAGTATTGAATACTGAATGTAGGCCTACTTACTATAACTCTGAAGTAGGACAGTATTGAGTACTGAATGTAGGCCTACTTACTATACCTCTGAACTAGACAGTATTGAGTACTGAATGTAGACCTACTTACTTTAACTCTGAACTAGAACGTATTGAATACTGAATGTATGCATACTTACTCTGAAGTAGGACAGTATTGAGCACTAAATGTTGGCCTACTTACTCTAACTCTGAACTAGACAGTATTTAGTACTGAATGTAGGCCTACTTACTATAACTCTGAACTAGACAGTATTGAATACTGAATGCAGGCCTACTTACTATGACTCTGAACTAGACAGTATTGAGTACTGATTGTAGGCCTACTTACTATAACTCTGAACTAGACAGTATTGAGTACTGAATGTAGGCCTACTTACTATAACTCTGAACTAGACAGTATTGAGTACTGAATGTAGGCCTACTTACCATAACTCTGAACTAGACAGTATTGAGTACTGAATGTAGGCCTACTTACTATAACTCTGAAGTAGGACAGTATTGCGTACTGAATGTAGGCCTACTTACTATGACTCTGAAGTAGGACCATATTAAGTACTGAATGTAGGCCTATTTACTATAACTCTGAACTAGACAGTATTGAGTACTGAATGTAGTCCTACTTACCATAACTCTGAACAAGACAATATTGAGTACTGAATGTAGGTCTTCTTACTATAACTCTGAACTATACAGTATTGAGTACTGAATGTAGGCCTACTTACTATTACTCTGAAGTAGGACAGTATTGAGTACTGAATGTAGGCCTACTTACTATACCTCTGAACTAGACAGTATTGAGTACTGAATGTATGCATACTTACTCTGAAGTAGGACAGTATTGAGTACTGAATGTAGGCCTACTTACTATACCTCTGAACTAGACAGTATTGAGTACTGAATGTAGGCCTACTTACTATAACTCTGAACTAGACCGTATTGAATACTGAATGTATGCATACTTACTCTGAAGTAGGACAGTATTGAGCACTGAATGTTGGCCTACTTACTCTAACTCTGAACTAGACAGTATTTTGTACCGAATGCAGGCCTACTTACTATAACTCTGAAGTAGGATAGTATTGAGTACTGAATATAGGCCTACTTACTAAAACTCTTAACTAGACAGTATTGAGTACTGAATGTAGGCCTACTTACTATAACTCTGAACTAGGACAGTATCGAGTACTGAACATAGGCCTACTTAATATAACTCTGAACTAGACAGTATTGCGTACTGAATGTAGACCTACTTACTATAACTTTGAAGTAGGATAGTATTGAGTACTGAATATAGGCCTACTTACTATAACTCTGAACTAGACAGTATTGAGTACTGAATGTAGGACTATTTACTATAACTCTGAAGTAGACAGTATTGAGTACTGAATGTAGGCCTGCTTACTATAACTCTGAACTAGACAGTATTGAGTACTGAATGTAGACCTACTTACTATAACTCTGAAGTAGACAGTATTGAGTACTGAATGTAGTCCTACATACCATAACTCTGAACAGGACAATATTGAGTACTGAATGTAGGCCTACTTACTATAACTCTGAACTAGACAGTATTGAGTACTGAATGTAGGCCTACTTACTATACCTCTGAACTAGACAGTATTGAGTACTGAATGTAGGCCTACTTACTATAACTCTGACCTAGACCGTATTGAGTACTGAATGAACGCATACTTCCACTGAAGTAGGACAGTATTGAGTACTGAATGTTGGCCTACTTACTCTAACTCTGAACTAGACAGTATTGAGTACTGAATGTAGACCTACTTACTATAACTCTAAACTAGACAGTATTGAGTACTGAATGTAGGCCTACTTACTATGACTCTGAACTAGACAGTATTGAGTCCTGATTGTAGGCCTACTTACTATAACTTTGAACTAGACAGTATTGAGTTCTGAATGTAAGCCTACTTACTATAACTCTGAACTAGACAGTATTGAGTACTGAATGTAGGCCTACTTACTATAACTCTGAACTAGACAGTATTGAGTACTGAATGTAGACCTACTTACTATAACTCTGAACTAGACAGTATTGAGTACTGAATGTAGGCCTACTTACCATAACTCTGAACTAGACAGTATTGAGTACTGAATGTACGCCTACTTACCATAACCCTGAACAAGACAATATTGAGTACTGAATTCTGGCCTTCTTACTATAACTCTGAAGTAGGACAGTATTGAGTATTGAATGTAGGTCTACTTACTATTACTCTGAATTTGGACAGTATTGAGTACTGAATGTAGGCCTACTTACTATAACTCTGAAGTAGGACCGTATTGAGTACTGTATGTAGGCCTACTTACTATAACTCTGAAGTAGGGCAGTATTGAGTACTGAATTTAGGCCTACTTACTATAACTCTGAAGTAGGGCAGTATTGACTACTGAATGTAGGCCTACTTACTATAACTCTGAACTAGACAGTTTTGAGTACAGAATGTAGGCGTACTTTCTATAACTCTGAAGTTATAGCGTCTTGAGTACTGAATGTAGGCCTACTTACTATAACTCTGAACTAGACAGTATTGAGTACTGAATGTAGGCCTACTTACTATAACTCTGAACTAGACAGTATTGAGTACTGAATGTAGACCTACTTACTATAACTCTGAACTAGACAGTATTGAGTACTGAATGTAGACCTACTTACCATAACTCTGAAGTAGGACAGTATTGAGTACTGAATGTAGTCCTACTTACCATAACCCTGAACAAGACAATATTGAGTACTGAATTCTGGCCTTCTTACTATAACTCTGAAGTAGGACAGTATTGAGTATTGAATGTAGGTCTACTTACTATTACTCTGAATTTGGACAGTATTGAGTACTGAATGTAGGCCTACTTACTATAACTCTGAAGTAGGACAGTATTGAGTACTGAATGTAGGCCTACTTACTATACCTCTGAACTAGACAGTATTGAGTACTGAATGTAGACCTACTTACTTTAACTCTGAACTAGAACGTATTGAATACTGAATGTATGCATACTTACTCTGAAGTAGGACAGTATTGAGCACTAAATGTTGGCCTACTTACTCTAACTCTGAACTAGACAGTATTTAGTACTGAATGTAGGCCTACTTACTATAACTCTGAACTAGACAGTATTGAATACTGAATGCAGGCCTACTTACTATGACTCTGAACTAGACAGTATTGAGTACTGATTGTAGGCCTACTTACTATAACTCTGAACTAGACAGTATTGATTACTGAATGTAGGCCTACTTACTATAACTCTGAACTAGACAGTATTGAGTACTGAATGTAGGCCTACTTACCATAACTCTGAACTAGACAGTATTGAGTACTGAATGTAGGCCTACTTACTATACCTCTGAACTAGACAGTATTGAGTAATGAATGTAGGCCTACTTACTATAACTCTGACCTAGACCGTATTGAGTACTGAATGAACGCATACTTCCACTGAAGTAGGACAGTATTGAGTACTGAATGTTGGCCTACTTACTCTAACTCTGAACTAGACAGTATTGATTACTGAATGTAAGACTACTTACTATAACTCTGAACTAGACAGTATTGAGTACTGAATGTAGGCCTACTTACCATAACTCTGAACAAGACAGTATTGAGTACTGAATGTAGGCCTACTTACCATAACTCTGAAGTAGAACAGTATTGCGTACTGAATGTAGGCCTACTTACTATAACTCTGAAGTAGGACAGTATTGAGTACTGAATGTAGGCCTACTTACTATACCTCTGAACTAGACAGTATTGAGTACTGAATGTAGACCTACTTACTTTAACTCTGAACTAGAACGTATTGAATACTGAATGTATGCATACTTACTCTGAAGTAGGACAGTATTGAGCACTAAATGTTGGCCTACTTACTCTAACTCTGAACTAGACAGTATTTAGTACTGAATGTAGGCCTACTTACTATAACTCTGAACTAGACAGTATTGAATACTGAATGCAGGCCTACTTACTATGACTCTGAACTAGACAGTATTGAGTACTGATTGTAGGCCTACTTACTATAACTCTGAACTAGACAGTATTGATTACTGAATGTAGGCCTACTTACTATAACTCTGAACTAGACAGTATTGAGTACTGAATGTAGGCCTACTTACCATAACTCTGAACTAGACAGTATTGAGTACTGAATGTAGGCCTACTTACTATACCTCTGAACTAGACAGTATTGAGTAATGAATGTAGGCCTACTTACTATAACTCTGACCTAGACCGTATTGAGTACTGAATGAACGCATACTTCCACTGAAGTAGGACAGTATTGAGTACTGAATGTTGGCCTACTTACTCTAACTCTGAACTAGACAGTATTGATTACTGAATGTAAGACTACTTACTATAACTCTGAACTAGACAGTATTGAGTACTGAATGTAGGCCTACTTACCATAACTCTGAACAAGACAGTATTGAGTACTGAATGTAGGCCTACTTACCATAACTCTGAAGTAGAACAGTATTGCGTACTGAATGTAGGCCTACTTACTATAACTCTGAAGTAGGACAGTATTGAGTACTGAATGTAGGCCTACTTACTATACCTCTGAACTAGACAGTATTGAGTACTGAATGTAGGCCTACTTACTATAACTCTGAACTAGACCGTATTGAATACTGAATGTATGCATACTTACTCTGAAGTAGGACAGTATTGAGCACTGAATGTTGGCCTACTTACTCTAACTCTGAACTAGACAGTATTTTGTACCGAATGTAGGCCTACTTACTATAACTCTGAACTAGACAGTATTGAATACTGAATGTAGGCCTACTTACTATAACTCTGAAGTAGGACAGTATTGAGTACTGAATGTAGGCCTACTTACTATACCTCTGAACTAGACAGTATTGAGTACTGAATGTAGACCTACTTACTTTAACTCTGAACTAGAACGTATTGAATACTGAATGTATGCATACTTACTCTGAAGTAGGACAGTATTGAGCACTAAATGTTGGCCTACTTACTCTAACTCTGAACTAGACAGTATTTAGTACTGAATGTAGGCCTACTTACTATAACTCTGAACTAGACAGTATTGAATACTGAATGCAGGCCTACTTACTATGACTCTGAACTAGACAGTATTGAGTACTGATTGTAGGCCTACTTACTATAACTCTGAACTAGACAGTATTGAGTACTGAATGTAGGCCTACTTACTATAACTCTGAACTAGACAGTATTGAGTACTGAATGTAGGCCTACTTACCATAACTCTGAACTAGACAGTATTGAGTACTGAATGTAGGCCTACTTACTATAACTCTGAAGTAGGACAGTATTGCGTACTGAATGTAGGCCTACTTACTATGACTCTGAAGTAGGACCATATTAAGTACTGAATGTAGGCCTATTTACTATAACTCTGAACTAGACAGTATTGAGTACTGAATGTAGTCCTACTTACCATAACTCTGAACAAGACAATATTGAGTACTGAATGTAGGTCTTCTTACTATAACTCTGAACTATACAGTATTGAGTACTGAATGTAGGCCTACTTACTATTACTCTGAAGTAGGACAGTATTGAGTACTGAATGTAGGCCTACTTACTATACCTCTGAACTAGACAGTATTGAGTACTGAATGTATGCATACTTACTCTGAAGTAGGACAGTATTGAGTACTGAATGTAGGCCTACTTACTATACCTCTGAACTAGACAGTATTGAGTACTGAATGTAGGCCTACTTACTATAACTCTGAACTAGACCGTATTGAATACTGAATGTATGCATACTTACTCTGAAGTAGGACAGTATTGAGCACTGAATGTTGGCCTACTTACTCTAACTCTGAACTAGACAGTATTTTGTACCGAATGCAGGCCTACTTACTATAACTCTGAAGTAGGATAGTATTGAGTACTGAATATAGGCCTACTTACTAAAACTCTTAACTAGACAGTATTGAGTACTGAATGTAGGCCTACTTACTATAACTCTGAACTAGGACAGTATCGAGTACTGAACATAGGCCTACTTAATATAACTCTGAACTAGACAGTATTGCGTACTGAATGTAGACCTACTTACTATAACTTTGAAGTAGGATAGTATTGAGTACTGAATATAGGCCTACTTACTATAACTCTGAACTAGACAGTATTGAGTACTGAATGTAGGACTATTTACTATAACTCTGAAGTAGACAGTATTGAGTACTGAATGTAGGCCTGCTTACTATAACTCTGAACTAGACAGTATTGAGTACTGAATGTAGACCTACTTACTATAACTCTGAAGTAGACAGTATTGAGTACTGAATGTAGTCCTACATACCATAACTCTGAACAGGACAATATTGAGTACTGAATGTAGGCCTACTTACTATAACTCTGAACTAGACAGTATTGAGTACTGAATGTAGGCCTACTTACTATACCTCTGAACTAGACAGTATTGAGTACTGAATGTAGGCCTACTTACTATAACTCTGACCTAGACCGTATTGAGTACTGAATGAACGCATACTTCCACTGAAGTAGGACAGTATTGAGTACTGAATGTTGGCCTACTTACTCTAACTCTGAACTAGACAGTATTGAGTACTGAATGTAGACCTACTTACTATAACTCTGAACTAGACAGTATTGAGTACTGAATGTAGGCCTACTTACTATGACTCTGAACTAGACAGTATTGAGTCCTGATTGTAGGCCTACTTACTATAACTTTGAACTAGACAGTATTGAGTTCTGAATGTAAGCCTACTTACTATAACTCTGAACTAGACAGTATTGAGTACTGAATGTAGGCCTACTTACTATAACTCTGAACTAGACAGTATTGAGTACTGAATGTAGACCTACTTACTATAACTCTGAACTAGACAGTATTGAGTACTGAATGTAGGCCTACTTACCATAACTCTGAACTAGACAGTATTGAGTACTGAATGTACGCCTACTTACCATAACCCTGAACAAGACAATATTGAGTACTGAATTCTGGCCTTCTTACTATAACTCTGAAGTAGGACAGTATTGAGTATTGAATGTAGGTCTACTTACTATTACTCTGAATTTGGACAGTATTGAGTACTGAATGTAGGCCTACTTACTATAACTCTGAAGTAGGACCGTATTGAGTACTGTATGTAGGCCTACTTACTATAACTCTGAAGTAGGGCAGTATTGAGTACTGAATTTAGGCCTACTTACTATAACTCTGAAGTAGGGCAGTATTGACTACTGAATGTAGGCCTACTTACTATAACTCTGAACTAGACAGTTTTGAGTACAGAATGTAGGCGTACTTTCTATAACTCTGAAGTTATAGCGTCTTGAGTACTGAATGTAGGCCTACTTACTATAACTCTGAACTAGACAGTATTGAGTACTGAATGTAGTGGTACTTACTATAACTCTGAACAAGACAATATTGAGTACTGAATGTAGGCCTTCTTACTATAACTCTGAAGTAGGACAGTATTGAGTATTGAATGTAGGTCTACTTACTATAACTCTGAACTAGGACAGTATTGAGTCCTGAATGTAGGCCTACTTACTATAACTCTGAAGTAGGACCATATTGAGTACTGAATGTAGGCCTACTTACTTTAACTCTGAAGTAGGACCGTATTGAGTACTGAATGTAGGCCTACATACTATAACTCTGAAGTAGGACAGTATTGAGTACTGCATGTAGGCCTACTTACTATAACTCTTAAGTAGGACAGTATTGAATGAAGGCCTACTTACTATAACTCTGAAGTAGGACAGTATTGAGTACTGAATGTAGGCCTACTTACTATGTCTCTGAACTAGGACAGTATTGAGTACTGAATGTAGGCCTACTTACTATAACTCTGAACTAGACCGTATTGAATACTGAATGTATGCATACTTACTCTGAAGTAGGACAGTATTGAGCACTGAATGTTGGCCTACTTACTCTAACTCTGAACTAGACAGTATTTTGTACCGAATGCAGGCCTACTTACTATAACTCTGAAGTAGGATAGTATTGAGTACTGAATATAGGCCTACTTACTAAAACTCTTAACTAGACAGTATTGAGTACTGAATGTAGGCCTACTTACTATAACTCTGAACTAGGACAGTATCGAGTACTGAACATAGGCCTACTTAATATAACTCTGAACTAGACAGTATTGCGTACTGAATGTAGACCTACTTACTATAACTTTGAAGTAGGATAGTATTGAGTACTGAATATAGGCCTACTTACTATAACTCTGAACTAGACAGTATTGAGTACTGAATGTAGGACTACTTACTATAACTCTGAAGTAGACAGTATTGAGTACTGAATGTAGGCCTGCTTACTATAACTCTGAACTAGACAGTATTGAGTACTGAATGTAGACCTACTTACTATAACTCTGAAGTAGACAGTATTGAGTACTGAATGTAGTCCTACATACCATAACTCTGAACAGGACAATATTGAGTACTGAATGTAGGCCTACTTACTATAACTCTGAACTAGACAGTATTGAGTACTGAATGTAGGCCTACTTACTATACCTCTGAACTAGACAGTATTGAGTACTGAATGTAGGCCTACTTACTATAACTCTGACCTAGACCGTATTGAGTACTGAATGAACGCATACTTCCACTGAAGTAGGACAGCATTGAGTACTGAATGTTGGCCTACTTACTCTAACTCTGAACTAGACAGTATTGAGTACTGAATGTAGACCTACTTACTATAACTCTGAACTAGACAGTATTGAGTACTGAATGTAGGCCTACTTACTATGACTCTGAACTAGACAGTATTGAGTCCTGATTGTAGGCCTACTTACTATAACTTTGAACTAGACAGTATTGAGTTCTGAATGTAAGCCTACTTACTATAACTCTGAACTAGACAGTATTGAGTACTGAATGTAGGCCTACTTACTATAACTCTGAACTAGACAGTATTGAGTACTGAATGTAGACCTACTTACTATAACTCTGAACTAGACAGTATTGAGTACTGAATGTAGGCCTACTTACCATAACTCTGAACTAGACAGTATTGAGTACTGAATGTACGCCTACTTACCATAACCCTGAACAAGACAATATTGAGTACTGAATTCTGGCCTTCTTACTATAACTCTGAAGTAGGACAGTATTGAGTATTGAATGTAGGTCTACTTACTATTACTCTGAATTTGGACAGTATTGAGTACTGAATGTAGGCCTACTTACTATAACTCTGAAGTAGGACCGTATTGAGTACTGTATGTAGGCCTACTTACTATAACTCTGAAGTAGGGCAGTATTGAGTACTGAATTTAGGCCTACTTACTATAACTCTGAAGTAGGGCAGTATTGACTACTGAATGTAGGCCTACTTACTATAACTCTGAACTAGACAGTTTTGAGTACAGAATGTAGGCGTACTTTCTATAACTCTGAAGTTATAGCGTCTTGAGTACTGAATGTAGGCCTACTTACTATAACTCTGAACTAGACAGTATTGAGTACTGAATGTAGTGGTACTTACTATAACTCTGAACAAGACAATATTGAGTACTGAATGTAGGCCTTCTTACTATAACTCTGAAGTAGGACAGTATTGAGTATTGAATGTAGGTCTACTTACTATAACTCTGAACTAGGACAGTATTGAGTCCTGAATGTAGGCCTACTTACTATAACTCTGAAGTAGGACCATATTGAGTACTGAATGTAGGCCTACTTACTTTAACTCTGAAGTAGGACCGTATTGAGTACTGAATGTAGGCCTACATACTATAACTCTGAAGTAGGACAGTATTGAGTACTGCATGTAGGCCTACTTACTATAACTCTTAAGTAGGACAGTATTGAATGAAGGCCTACTTACTATAACTCTGAAGTAGGACAGTATTGAGTACTAAATGTAGGCCTACTTACTATGTCTCTGAACTAGGACAGTATTGAGTACTGAATGTAGGCCTACTTACTATAACTCTGAAGTAGGACAGTATTGAATGTAGGCCTACTTACTATAACTCTGAAGTAGGACAGTATTGAATGTAGGCCTACGTACTATAACTCTGAAGTAGGACAGTATTGAGTACTGAATGTAGGCCTACTTACTATGTCTCTGAACTAGGACAGTATTGAGTACTGAATGTAGGCCTACTTACTATAACTCTGAAGTAGGACAGCATTGAGTACTGAATATAGGCCTACTTACTATAACTCTGAAGTAGGACCGTATTGAGTGCTGAATGTAGGCCTGCTTACTATAACTCTGAACTAGACATTATTGAGTACTGATTGTAGGCCTACTTACTATAACTCTGAACTAGACAGTATTGAGTACTGAATGTAGGCCTACTTACAATAACTCTGAACTAGACAGTATTGAGTACTGAATGTAGGAGTACTTACTATAACTCTGAAGTAGGACAGTATTGAGTGCTGAATATAGGCCTACTTAATATAACTCTGAACTAGACAGTATTGAGTACTGAATTTAAGCCTACTTACTATGACTCTGAACTAGACAGTATTGAGTACTGATTGTAGGCCTACTTACTATAACTCTGAACTAGACAGTATTGCATACTGAATGTAGACCTACTTACCATAACTCTGAACAGGACAATATTGAGTACTGAATGTAGGCCTACTTACTATAACTCTGAACTAGACAGTATTGAGTACTGAATGTAGGCCTACTTACTATACCTCTGAACTAGACAGTATTGAGTACTGAATGTAGGCCTACTTACTATACCTCTGAACTAGACAGTATTGAGTACTGAATGTAGGCCTACTTACTATAACTCTGACCTAGACCGAATTGAGTACTGAATGAACGCATACTTCCACTGAAGTAGGACAGTATTGAGTACTGAATGTTGGCCTACTTACTCTAACTCTGAACTAGACAGTATTGAGTACTGAATGTAGACCTACTTACTATAACTCTGAACTAGACAGTATTGAGTACTGAATGTAGGCCTACTTACTATGACTCTGAACTAGACAGTATTGAGTCCTGATTGTAGGCCTACTTACTATAACTTTGAACTAGACAGTATTGAGTTCTGAATGTAAGCCTACTTACTATAACTCTGAACTAGACAGTATTGAGTACTGAATGTAGGCCTACTTACTATAACTCTGAACTAGACAGTATTGAGTACTGAATGTAGACCTACTTACTATAACTCTGAACTAGACAGTATTGAGTACTGAATGTAGGCCTACTTACCATAACTCTGAACTAGACAGTATTGAGTACTGAATGTAGTCCTACTTACCATAACCCTGAACAAGACAATATTGAGTACTGAATTCTGGCCTTCTTACTATAACTCTGAAGTAGGACAGTATTGAGTATTGCATGTAGGTCTACTTACTATTACTCTGAATTTGGACAGTATTGAGTACTGAATGTAGGCCTACTTACTATAACTCTGAAGTAGGACCGTATTGAGTACTGAATGTAGGCCTACTTACTATAACTCTGAAGTAGGGCAGTATTGAGTACTGAATTTAGGCCTACTTACTATAACTCTGAAGTAGGGCAGTATTGAGTACTGAATGTAGGCCTACTTACTATAACTCTGAACTAGACAGTTTTGAGTACAGAATGTAGGCGTACTTTCTATAACTCTGAAGTTATACCGTCTTGAGTACTGAATGTAGGCCTACTTACTATAACTCTGAACTAGACAGTATTGAGTACTGAATGTAGTCCTACTTACTATAACTCTGAACAAGACAATATTGAGTACTGAATGTAGGCCTTCTTACTATAACTCTGAAGTAGGACAGTATTGAGTATTGAATGTAGGTCTACTTACTATAACTCTGAACTAGGACAGTATTGAGTCCTGAATGTAGTTCTACTTACTATAACTCTGAAGTAGGACCGTATTGAGTACTGAATGTAGGCCTACTTACTTTAACTCTGAAGTAGGACCGTATTGAGTACTGAATGTAGGCCTACATACTATAACTCTGAATTAGGACAGTATTGAGTACTGCATGTAGGCCTACTTACTATAACTCTTAAGTAGGACAGTATTGAATGAAGGCCTACTTACTATAACTCTGAAGTAGGACAGTATTGAGTACTGAATGTAGGCCTACTTACTATGTCTCTGAACTAGGACAGTATTGAGTACTGAATGTAGGCCTACTTACCATAACTCTGAAGTAGGACAGTATTGAATGTAGGCCTACTTACTATAACTCTGAAGTAGGACAGTATTGAATGTAGGCCTACTTACTATAACTCTGAAGTAGGACAGTATTGAGTACTGAATGTAGGCCTACTTACTATGTCTCTGAACTATGACAGTATTGAGTACTGAATGTAGGCCTACTTACTATAACTCTGAAGTAGGACAGTATTGAGTACTGAATATAGGTCTACTTACTATAACTCTGAAGTAGGACCGTATTGAGTGCTGAATGTAGGCCTGCTTACTATAACTCTGAACCAGACAGTATTGAGTACTGATTGTAGGCCTACTTACTATAACTCTGAACTAGACAGTATTGAGTACTGAATGTAGGCCTACTTACTATAACTCTGAACTAGACAGTATTGAGTACTGAATGTAGGCCTACTTACTATAACTCTGAACTAGGACAGTATCGAGTACTGAATATAGGACTACTTACTATAACTCTGAATTAGACACTTTTGAGTACTGAATGTAGGCCTACTTACTATAACTCTGAAGTTGGACAGTATTGAGTACTGAATGTTGGCCTACTTACTCTAACTCTGAACTAGACAGTATTGAGTACTGAATGTAGGCCTACTTACTATAACTCTGAAGTAGGACCGTATTGAGTACTGAATGTAGGCCTACTTACTATAACTCTGAAGTAGGACAGTATTGAGTACTGAATATTGGCCTACTTACTATAACTCTGAAGTAGGGCAGTATTGAGTACTGAATTTAGGCCTACTTACTATAACTCTGAAGTAGGGCAGTATTGAGTACTGAATGTAGGCCTACTTACTATAACTCTGAAGTTGACAGTATTGAGTACTGAATGTAGGCCTACTTACTATAACTCTGAACTAGACAGTTTTGAGTACAGAATGTAGGCGTACTTTCTATAACTCTGAAGTTATACCGTCTTGCGTACTGAATGTAGGCCTACTTACTATAACTCTGAACTAGACAGTATTGAGTACTGAATGTAGTCCTACTTACTATAACTCTGAACAAGACAATATTGAGTACTGAATGTAGGCCTACTTACTATAACTCTGAACTAGACCGTATTGAATACTGAATGTACGCATACTTACACTGAAGTAGGACAGTATTGAGTACTGAATTTCGGCCTACTTACTCTAACTCTGAACTAGACATTATTGAGTACTGAATGTAGACCTACTTACTATAACTCTGAACTAGACAGTATTGAGTACTGAATGTAGGCCTACTTACTATGACTCTGAACTAGACAGTATTGAGTACTGATTGTAGGCCTACTTACTATAACTCTGAACTAGACAGTATTGAGTACTGAATGTAGCCCTACTTACTATAACTCTGAAGTAGAACAGCATTGAGTGCTGAATGTAGGCCTGCTTACTATAACTCTGAACTAGACAGTATTGAGTACTGAATGTAGGCCTACTTACTATAACTCTGAACTAGACAGTATTGAGTACTGAATGTAGGCCTACTTACTATAACTCTGAACTAGACAGTATTGAGTACTGAATGTAGGAGTACTTACTATAACTCTGAAGTAGGACAGTATTGAGTGCTGAATATAGGCCTACTACTGTAACTCTGAAGTAGAACAGTATTGAGTACTGAATGTAGGCCTACTTACTATAACTCTGAACTAGGACAGTATCGAGTACTGAATATAGGACTACTTACTATAACTCTGAATTAGACACTTTTGAGTACTGAATGTAGGCCTACTTACTGTACCTCTGAAGTTGGACAGTATTGAGTACTGAATGTAGGCCTACTTACTTTGTCTCTGAACTAGGACAGTATTGAGTACTGAATGTAGGCCTACTTACTATAACTCTGAAGTAGGACAGTATTGAGTACTGAATATAGGCCTACTTACTATAACTCTGAAGTAGGACCGTATTGAGTACTGAATGTACTTCTCAGCTCTCTGAGGTAACACAGCCTAACTTGTAAAAACACCCTCGAGCCGTTCAACAGTAAATGAAAATAGTGTTTATTTTTTTATTTTAAAAAGACATTAAATACAAATTATATTTTAACAAAATAATGTTCCTTCCTCAAAGAAAATAATAGCTGTGTGATTTTCTAGATTAGTAACAAGAAAAGCTTTTTTTCTTTAAAGAATCAAAACTCTTTACACAATAAAAGTTGAAACAAAATGTAAAAATAAAGTACAATTACCCGTGAACAGAAGAGAGATTCTTACATGACCACCAGAAAAGTGACACAATGTTAGAGAGACAGAGGTGCCCCTGGATGTGGACCGAGACTGAGACGGGATGGCATCGCGTGCACATTGCTGTGCACGTTTGTGTGAACGTTGGTGTGTACGGAGAGAAGTGTTGGAGCAGTGACCGATGGACTGACTGAGAGTTTCACTTGACTACAGACCCATTGGATTACACAACAGGATTGGGCTCCATTCCATTCAGTTAATTCAGAAAAGTCAGTTCAAATTCAAATTCAACATTTCCTCATGAAGATTTTCAGATTATTGTATTGACTGAATAGAAATAAAACTGACCCCAACTTTGTTACAAACCAATTAGTCTACAGACCAGTGACCTGAGTGCCTGAGTGCCTGACCGACTGACAGCTACCGTGGGCAACAAACCAGAGATGTTTAAAGTTTACAAAAATAATTATAGAAGAAAATGTTAATAAAAAAAATGTAACATTCATTAGTGATTACATTCCCCAAAATACGCTGAATCAACTTCGAGTTTGCTCTACAATCAGTGAGTCACTGATTCTTACTGTTGGTAAGAAAAAAACGTAGTTTGGATCAGTTTATAATTCTTTCTTAGATAAATAACTTCTTTATTTATTTAATTTGAAGTACCGTACATGTGTCAGCCACATAGCCACGAAAACATTTTGAATATAGAATAAGACTAACAAAGAACTGGGAAGGAGTGGGGCAATATCTTAAACATAATTTAATTATCCTCCCCCGAAATCAAGTCTTCAAATAGAATGGCTTGCAGCCTCAGCGGCTTGGTTGGTTTTAAGATGTTGTTGTTGTTTGTTTTAAAGTGTGTGTGCATCCAATTCCATGCTACCGAGCTACTGGGCTAGCATTCCTTGTCGTGCACACTCCACTGTTCAAGTCTGCATCTTCAATGGCATCCTATTCCCTATGTAGTGCATCACTTTTGATCAGGGCCCATAGGGAATTATATACGAAATATGGTGCCATTTCAGACACAGGATATGTGAAAGCGTCATACAGGAAGCAGGGAGCACTTCTAGGAGGACCACGCCCCCTCCCTCAGACCCCCTGTCTGCTTCTTGAATGCATATTTGGTGCTGCATCCACCTGGTGGAGTTATGTTGGCATAAGATCATACAAGCATCTCCAAGAAACAATATCAACAAAAATAAAACACACTTTGCATAGAATGGAAATTGTGAGGAGGGGCGTTTGTTCTCTAGGCTGAGTAAAGTCACAGTCAGAAGTGCTTGTGTAACATTGTTTTTTATTTTGTTGTTGTTGATGTTTTGTTCTACAGTGCTATAAACCTTGTTAAATGTTGCAACAATTAAAAGCTATGACTACTACACTACAATGGGTAGAGATGGTCTTTAACTGTGAGGAGCGTTGTAGGGAAGTTGGTTGGGTGCAGCTAAAGTGCTTTAAGTGGTTGTGCTTGGCCTCGAAGCTGGCTCCTATGGCATAGAGAGCAGCCCGGTCCCACCGAGCATGCCCAGTCTAAAGGACCCCACACCAGGACATATGCACCATAGACAGGAAGAGTACTGCAGATAGAGGGACCATGTTGTCATGACAACACCACTGGCCCTATTTCCTGAATGAAGAAGTGATGGTTTGGCTAACTATGCTAACCTAACCCGCCAGCTAGCTAACCAGACCAGGGCTGCAGGGTAGTAACGTTATGTGAGAACCTGTTGATTATTTTTTTTGAATCCCCATGAACTTTTGCAAAAGCAGCAGCTACTCTTCCTGGGGTCCTATGAGGACCGCAGAGGGCTAACCAAGGAATATGAGAAAGGGAGGGGTAGGGGTCAGGGATGGGGAAGAGGGGGAGAGGGGCAGTGTGGGTTTAAGGCATCGTCTCCATTCCTTTCCTTCCCCCTAAACCTGTAAATGTGACGCAGCACATCGGGCGGGACAAGCTGGTTGCTATGGAGACAGTGGGGAAGGCCAGTGGTGTCCAACATGGCAGGGAAGAGGTCAGAGGCTGGCCTACCCATAAGCCTTCACTTCATAATGATGGATCCTGAGAAAGGGGAGGAGTCTCTGCATGACAGGATAGAAGGGGGCAGGGTTTGGATGTCAAGAGGTTTTCTTACACCTCTAAACTGAGCTTATTGAAAGACAGCATTTACACACACATACACACACACACAAACACTCATACATGCTCACACGCAGGCATACACACACACACACACAAACACTAATACATGCTCACACTCATGCTCACACGCAGGCATACACACATGCACGCACACACACATGCATGCATACACACACACAAACATACACAAGCATGTTGCGTTGGGTCACAGTCACAGACAAGTCCTCTTTAAAGTGAGTGGAAAAGTCCGTCCATCCTCTCTCTCTAAAATAATAGTGCAGATGTTTAGTTTCTCTCTCTGTTGTTTTCATACGAGGGGTAGCTAGAGGTTCCCATAGCACAGAGCAGATAGCTGCAGATGATGGACAGAAGGCTTGGCCTATTAGGCTGTGCTGTCCCAGTCTGCCTCTCCCTTCCCCTCCCTTCCCCTCTCTTCCCCTCCCCCACCCAGCAGTCATGTGACCTGAGGTCAACGGTCCGGCACTCTTTCGACGGTTACGTGCAAGGCAGGAGTTAAAAAAAGTATCTCTCTCTCCCATTCCTCTCTTCTTCTTGCCTTATTCTTTCTCTCCATCACTCCATCCTCTCTCTGCCTCTCATTTGTTCTCCAGGTTGTTGCACTGGGATTCTCCTCTCTCCTTTCCATCATAGCCAGGGAGAGGCTGACCGTACTTATCCACACACCAGCAGTAACCCCTCTTCCTCCCTTTGGAAGGACGGCACTGCAGAGAGAGAGAGAGGGAGAGAGAGAGAGAAAATGATTGATTTAATGCAATATATTAACAACCTACAGTCTGTCATATAAAACTCTTGTCATCTTTGACTAAACTAGGAAAGGAGCTTTTTCTGTCAGACATTTACAACCTTCAGGTGTAAATAGTTAACACCAGCATGGGAGGGAAGGGATAACAAACTAAGACCATTCAACTAGCCCTGGCCCATAGCCATAGCATAGAAACATTCTGAGAGGGGAGAACGGGACAGACAGAAAGACAGACAGGAGAGAGAATGACAGACAGACAGACAGACAGACAGACAGACAGACAGACAGACAGACAGACAGGAGAGAGAATGACAGACAGACAGACAGACAGACAGACAGACAGACAGACAGACAGACAGACAGACAGGCAGGCAGACAAGCAGGAGAGGGTAATGAAGACAGTAGGGGAAAGAGGACAGAGAGAGGAGAGAGGACAGAGAGGGGAAAGAGGATAGAGAGGGGAAAGAGGACAGAGAGGGGAAAGAAGACAGGGAGGGGAAAGAGGATAGAGAGGGGAAAGAGGATAGAGAGGGGAAAGAGGAAAGAGGACAGAGAGGGAAAAGAGGATAGAGAGGGGAAAGAGGACAGAGAGGGGAAAGAAGACAGAGAGGGGAAAGAGGACAGAGAGGGGAAAGAGGACAGAGAGGGGAAAGAAGACAGAGAGGGGAAAGAGGGTAGAGGGGGAAAGAGGGTAGAGACGGGAAAGAGGACAGAGAGGGGAAAGAGGACAGAGAGGGGGAAGATAACAGAGAGGGGAAAGAGGACAGAGAGGGGAAAGAAGACAGAGAGGGGAAAGTGGACAGAGAGGGGAAAGAAGATTCAGAGGGGAAAGAAGACAGAGAGGGGAAAGAAGACAGAGAGGGGAAAGAGAACAGATAGGTGAATGAAGACGGAGAGGGGAAAGAGGACAGAGAGGGGAAAGAGGACAGAGAGGGGAAGATAACAGAGAGGGGAAAGAGGACAGAGAGGGGAAAGAGAACAGATAGGGGAATGAAGACAGAGAGGGGAAAGAGGACAGAGAGGGGAAAGAGGACAGAGAGGGGAAAGAGGATAGAGAGGGGAAAGAGGGTAGAGAGGGGAAGGAAGACAGAGAGGGGAAATAGGACAGAGAGGGGAAAGAAGACAGGGAGGGGAAAGAGGATAGAGAGGGGAAAGAGGATAGAGAGGGGAAAGAGGATAGAGAGGGGAAAGAGGACAGAGAGGGGAAAGAGGATAGAGAGGGGAAAGAGGACAGAGAGGGGGAAAAAGACAGAGAGGGGAAAGAGGACAGAGAGGGGAAAGAGGACAGAGAGGGGAAAGAAGACAGAGAGAAGAAAGAAGACAGAGAGGGGAAAGAGGGTAGAGAGGGGAAAGAGGATAGAGACGGGAAAGAGGACAGAGAGGGGAAGGAGGACAGAGAGGGGAAAGAGGGTAGAGAGGGGAAAGAGGGTAGAGACGGGAAAGAGGACAGAGAGGGGAAAGAGGACAGAGAGGGGGAAGATAACAGAGAGGGGAAAGAGGACAGAGAGGGGAAAGAAGACAGAGAGGGGAAAGTGGACAGAGTGGGGAAAGAAGATTCAGAGGGGAAAGAAGACAGAGAGGGGAAAGAAGACAGAGAGGGGAAAGAGAACAGATAGGTGAATGAAGACGGAGAGGGGAAAGAGGACAGAGAGGGGAAAGAGGACAGAGAGGGGGAAGATAACAGAGAGGGGAAAGAGGACAGAGGGGGGAATGAGAACAGAGAGGGGAGAGAGGACAGAGAGGGGGAAGAGGACAGAGAGGGGAAAGAGAACAGATAAGGGAATGAAGACAGAGAGGGGAAAGAGGACAGAGAGGGGAAAGAGGACAGAGAGGGGAAAGAGAACAAATAGGGGAATGAAGACAGAGAGGGGAAAGAGGACAGAGAGGGGGAAGAGGACAGAGAAGGGAAAGAGGATAGAGAGGGGAAAGAGGGTAGAGAGGAGAAGGAAGACAGAGAGGGGAAAGAGGACAGAGAGGGGAAAGAAGACAGGGAGGGGAAAGAGGATAGAGAGGGGAAAGAGGATAGAGAGGGGAAAGAGGATAGAGAGGGGAAAGAGGATAGAGAGGGGAAAGAGGATAGAGAGGGGAAAGAGGACAGAGAGGGGAAAGAGGATAGAGAGGGGAAAGAGGATAGAGAGGGGAAAGAGGATAGATAGGGGAAAGAGGACAGAGAGGGGAAAGAGGATAGAGAGGGGAAAGAGGACAGAGAGGGGAAAAAAGACAGAGAGGGGAACGAGGACAGAGAGGGGAAAGAGGACAGAGAGGGGAAAGAAGACAGAGAGAAGAAAGAAGACAGAGAGGGGAAAGAGGGTAGAGAGGGGAAAGAAGACAGAGAGGGGAAAGAAGACAGAGAGGGGAAAGAGGACAGAGAGGGGAAAGAAGACAGAGAGGGGAAAGAAGACAGAGAGGGGAAAGAGGGTAGAGAGGGGAAAGAGGGTAGAGACGGGAAAGAGGACAGAGAGGGGAAAGAGGACAGAGAGGGGAAAGAGGACAGAGAGGGGAAAGAAGACAGAGAGGGGAAAGTGGACAGAGAGGGGAAAGAAGATTCAGAGGGGAAAGAAGACAGAGAGGGGAAAGAGGACAGAGGGGGGAATGAGAACAGAGAGGGGAGAGAGGACAGAGAGGGGCAAGAGGACAGAGAGGGGAAAGAGAACAGATAGGGGAATGAAGACAGAGAGGGGAAAGAGGACAGAGAGGGGAAAGAGGACAGTGAGGGGAAAGAGAACAGATAAGGGAATGAAGACAGAGAGGGAAAGAGGACAGAGAGGGGAAAGAGGACAGAGAAGGGAAAGAGGATAGAGAGGGGAAAGAGGGTAGAGAGGGGAAGGAAGACAGAGAGGGGAAAGAGGACAGAGAGGGGAAAGAAGACAGGGAGGGGAAAGAGGATAGAGAGGGGAAAGAGGATAGAGAGCGGAAAGTGGACAGAGAGGGGAAAGAGGGCAGGGGGGAATATGACAGAGAGGGGAAAGAGGACAAAGAGGGGAAAGAAGACAGAGAGGGGAAAGAAGACAGAGAGGGGAAAGAGGAAAGAGAGGGGAAAGTGGACAGAGAGGGGAAAGAGGACAGAGAGGTGAAAGAGGACAAGGAGGGGAAAGAGGACAGAGAGGGGAAAGAAGACAGAGAGGGGAAAGAGGACAGAGAGGGGAAAGAAGACAGAGAGGGGAAATAGGACAGAGAGGGGAAAGAGAACAGAGAGGTGAGAGAGGACATAGAGGGGGAAGAGGACAGAGAGGGGAAAGAGGACAGAGAGGGGAAAGAAGACAGAGAGGGGAAAGAGGACAGAGAGGGGAAAGAAGACAGAGAGGGGAAATCAGACAGAGAGGGGAAATAGGACAGAGAGGGGAAAGAGGACAGAGAGGGGAAAGAAGACAGAGTGGGGAAAGAGGACAGAGAGGGGAAAGATGACAGAGAGTGGAAAGAGGACAGAGAGGGGAAAGAGAACAGATCGGGAAAAGAAGACAGAGAGGGGAAAGAGGACAGAGAGGGGAATGAAGACAGAGAGAGGAAAGAGGACAGAGAGGAGAAAGTGGACAGAGAGGGGAAAGTGTACAGAGAGGGGAAAGAGGACAGGGGGGAATATGACAGAGAGGGGAAAGACGACAGAGAGGGGAAAGAAGACAGAGAGGGGAAATCAGACAGAGAGGGGAAATAGGACAGAGAGGGGAAAGAGGACAGAGAGGGGAAAGAAGACAGAGTGGGGAAAGAGGACAGAGAGGGGAAAGAAAACAGAGAGGGGAGAGAGGACATAGAGAGGGAAGATGACAGAGAGTGGAAAGAGGACAGAGAGGGGAAAGAGAACAGATCGGGAAAAGAAGACAGAGAGGGGAAAGAGGACAGAGAGGGGAATGAAGACAGAGAGAGGAAAGAGGACAGAGAGGAGAAAGTGGACAGAGAGGGGAAAGTGTACAGAGAGGGGAAAGAGGACAGGGGGGAATATGACAGAGAGGGGAAAGACGACAGAGAGGGGAAAGAAGACAGAGAGGGGGAAGAGGACAGAGACGGGGAAGAGGACAGAGAGGGGAAAAAAGACAGAGGGGAAAGAATACAGAGAGGGGGAAGATAACAGAGAGGGGAAAGAGGACAGAGGGGGGAATGAGAACAGAGAGGGGAGAGAGGACAGAGAGGGGGATGAGGACAGAGAGGGGAAAGAGATCAGATAGGGGAATGAAGACAGAGAGGGGAAAGAGGACAGAGAGGGGAAAGAGAACAGAGAGGGGAAAGAGGACAGAGAGGGGAAAGAGGACAGAGAGGGGAATGAAGACAGAGAGAGGAAAGAGGACAGAGAGGGGAAAGAGGACAGAGAGGGGAAACAGGACAGAGAGGGGAAAGAAGACAGAGAGGGGAAAGTGGACAGAGAGGGGAAAGAAGATTCAGAGGGGAAAGAAGACAGAGAGGGGAAAGAGGACAGAGGGGGGAATGAGAACAGAGAGGGGAGAGAGGACAGAGAGGGGGAAGAGGACAGAGAGGGGAAAGAGAACAGATAGGGGAATGAAGACAGAGAGGGGAAAGAGGACAGAGAGGGGAAAGAGGACAGTGAGGGGAAAGAAGACAGGGAGGGGAAAGAGGATAGAGAGGGGAAAGAGGATAGAGAGGGGAAAGAGGATAGAGAGGGGAAAGAGGACAGAGAGGGGAAAGAGGATAGAGAGGGGAAAGAGGACAGAGAGGGGGAAAAAGACAGAGAGGGGAAAGAGGACAGAGAGGGGAAAGAGGACAGAGAGGGGAAAGAAGACAGAGAGAAGAAAGAAGACAGAGAGGGGAAAGAGGGTAGAGAGGGGAAAGAGGATAGAGACGGGAAAGAGGACAGAGAGGGGAAGGAGGACAGAGAGGGGAAAGAGGGTAGAGAGGGGAAAGAGGGTAGAGACGGGAAAGAGGACAGAGAGGGGAAAGAGGACAGAGAGGGGGAAGATAACAGAGAGGGGAAAGAGGACAGAGAGGGGAAAGAAGACAGAGAGGGGAAAGTGGACAGAGTGGGGAAAGAAGATTCAGAGGGGAAAGAAGACAGAGAGGGGAAAGAAGACAGAGAGGGGAAAGAGAACAGATAGGTGAATGAAGACGGAGAGGGGAAAGAGGACAGAGAGGGGAAAGAGGACAGAGAGGGGGAAGATAACAGAGAGGGGAAAGAGGACAGAGGGGGGAATGAGAACAGAGAGGGGAGAGAGGACAGAGAGGGGGAAGAGGACAGAGAGGGGAAAGAGAACAGATAAGGGAATGAAGACAGAGAGGGGAAAGAGGACAGAGAGGGGAAAGAGGACAGAGAGGGGAAAGAGAACAAATAGGGGAATGAAGACAGAGAGGGGAAAGAGGACAGAGAGGGGGAAGAGGACAGAGAAGGGAAAGAGGATAGAGAGGGGAAAGAGGGTAGAGAGGAGAAGGAAGACAGAGAGGGGAAAGAGGACAGAGAGGGGAAAGAAGACAGGGAGGGGAAAGAGGATAGAGAGGGGAAAGAGGATAGAGAGGGGAAAGAGGATAGAGAGGGGAAAGAGGATAGAGAGGGGAAAGAGGATAGAGAGGGGAAAGAGGACAGAGAGGGGAAAGAGGATAGAGAGGGGAAAGAGGATAGAGAGGGGAAAGAGGATAGATAGGGGAAAGAGGACAGAGAGGGGAAAGAGGATAGAGAGGGGAAAGAGGACAGAGAGGGGAAAAAAGACAGAGAGGGGAACGAGGACAGAGAGGGGAAAGAGGACAGAGAGGGGAAAGAAGACAGAGAGAAGAAAGAAGACAGAGAGGGGAAAGAGGGTAGAGAGGGGAAAGAAGACAGAGAGGGGAAAGAAGACAGAGAGGGGAAAGAGGACAGAGAGGGGAAAGAAGACAGAGAGGGGAAAGAAGACAGAGAGGGGAAAGAGGGTAGAGAGGGGAAAGAGGGTAGAGACGGGAAAGAGGACAGAGAGGGGAAAGAGGACAGAGAGGGGAAAGAGGACAGAGAGGGGAAAGAAGACAGAGAGGGGAAAGTGGACAGAGAGGGGAAAGAAGATTCAGAGGGGAAAGAAGACAGAGAGGGGAAAGAGGACAGAGGGGGGAATGAGAACAGAGAGGGGAGAGAGGACAGAGAGGGGCAAGAGGACAGAGAGGGGAAAGAGAACAGATAGGGGAATGAAGACAGAGAGGGGAAAGAGGACAGAGAGGGGAAAGAGGACAGTGAGGGGAAAGAGAACAGATAAGGGAATGAAGACAGAGAGGGAAAGAGGACAGAGAGGGGAAAGAGGACAGAGAAGGGAAAGAGGATAGAGAGGGGAAAGAGGGTAGAGAGGGGAAGGAAGACAGAGAGGGGAAAGAGGACAGAGAGGGGAAAGAAGACAGGGAGGGGAAAGAGGATAGAGAGGGGAAAGAGGATAGAGAGCGGAAAGTGGACAGAGAGGGGAAAGAGGGCAGGGGGGAATATGACAGAGAGGGGAAAGAGGACAAAGAGGGGAAAGAAGACAGAGAGGGGAAAGAAGACAGAGAGGGGAAAGAGGAAAGAGAGGGGAAAGTGGACAGAGAGGGGAAAGAGGACAGAGAGGTGAAAGAGGACAAGGAGGGGAAAGAGGACAGAGAGGGGAAAGAAGACAGAGAGGGGAAAGAGGACAGAGAGGGGAAAGAAGACAGAGAGGGGAAATAGGACAGAGAGGGGAAAGAGAACAGAGAGGTGAGAGAGGACATAGAGGGGGAAGAGGACAGAGAGGGGAAAGAGGACAGAGAGGGGAAAGAAGACAGAGAGGGGAAAGAGGACAGAGAGGGGAAAGAAGACAGAGAGGGGAAATCAGACAGAGAGGGGAAATAGGACAGAGAGGGGAAAGAGGACAGAGAGGGGAAAGAAGACAGAGTGGGGAAAGAGGACAGAGAGGGGAAAGATGACAGAGAGTGGAAAGAGGACAGAGAGGGGAAAGAGAACAGATCGGGAAAAGAAGACAGAGAGGGGAAAGAGGACAGAGAGGGGAATGAAGACAGAGAGAGGAAAGAGGACAGAGAGGAGAAAGTGGACAGAGAGGGGAAAGTGTACAGAGAGGGGAAAGAGGACAGGGGGGAATATGACAGAGAGGGGAAAGACGACAGAGAGGGGAAAGAAGACAGAGAGGGGAAATCAGACAGAGAGGGGAAATAGGACAGAGAGGGGAAAGAGGACAGAGAGGGGAAAGAAGACAGAGTGGGGAAAGAGGACAGAGAGGGGAAAGAAAACAGAGAGGGGAGAGAGGACATAGAGAGGGAAGATGACAGAGAGTGGAAAGAGGACAGAGAGGGGAAAGAGAACAGATCGGGAAAAGAAGACAGAGAGGGGAAAGAGGACAGAGAGGGGAATGAAGACAGAGAGAGGAAAGAGGACAGAGAGGAGAAAGTGGACAGAGAGGGGAAAGTGTACAGAGAGGGGAAAGAGGACAGGGGGGAATATGACAGAGAGGGGAAAGACGACAGAGAGGGGAAAGAAGACAGAGAGGGGGAAGAGGACAGAGACGGGGAAGAGGACAGAGAGGGGAAAAAAGACAGAGGGGAAAGAATACAGAGAGGGGGAAGATAACAGAGAGGGGAAAGAGGACAGAGGGGGGAATGAGAACAGAGAGGGGAGAGAGGACAGAGAGGGGGATGAGGACAGAGAGGGGAAAGAGATCAGATAGGGGAATGAAGACAGAGAGGGGAAAGAGGACAGAGAGGGGAAAGAGAACAGAGAGGGGAAAGAGGACAGAGAGGGGAAAGAGGACAGAGAGGGGAATGAAGACAGAGAGAGGAAAGAGGACAGAGAGGGGAAAGAGGACAGAGAGGGGAAACAGGACAGAGAGGGGAAAGAAGACAGAGAGGGGAAAGTGGACAGAGAGGGGAAAGAAGATTCAGAGGGGAAAGAAGACAGAGAGGGGAAAGAGGACAGAGGGGGGAATGAGAACAGAGAGGGGAGAGAGGACAGAGAGGGGGAAGAGGACAGAGAGGGGAAAGAGAACAGATAGGGGAATGAAGACAGAGAGGGGAAAGAGGACAGAGAGGGGAAAGAGGACAGTGAGGGGAAAGAGAACAGATAGGGGAATGAAGACAGAGAGGGAAAGAGGACAGAGAGGGGAAAGAGGACAGAGAAGGGAAAGAGGATAGAGAGGGGAAATAGGGTAGAGAGGGGAAGGAAGACAGAGAGGGGAAAGAGGACAGAGAGGGGAAAGAAGACAGGGAGGGGAAAGAGGATAGAGAGGGGAAAGAGGATAGAGAGCGGAAAGTGGACAGAGAGGGGAAAGAGGGCAGGGGGGAATATGACAGAGAGGGGAAAGAGGACAAAGAGGGGAAAGAAGACAGAGAGGGGAAAGAAGACAGAGAGGGGAAAGAGGAAAGAGAGGGGAAAGTGGACAGAGAGGGGAAAGAGGACATAGAGGTGAAAGAGAACAGAGAGGGGAAAGAGGACAGAGAGGGGGAAGATAACAGAGAGGGGAAAGAGGACAGAGAGGGGAAAGAGGACAGAGAGGGGAAAGAAGACAGAGAGGGGAAAGAGGACAGAGAGGGGAAAGAGGACAGAGAGGGGAAAGAAGACAGAGAGGGGAAAGAAGACAGAGAGGGGAAAGAGGACAGAGAGGTGAAAGAGAACAGAGAGGGGAAAGAGGACAGAGAGGGGGAAGATAACAGAGAGGGGAAAGAGGACAGAGAGGGGAAAGAGGACAGGGGGGAATATGACAGAGAGGGGAAAGAAGACAGCGAGGGAAAGAGGACAGATCGGGGAAAGAAGACAGAGAGGGGAAAGAGGAAAGAGAGGGGAAAGAGAACAGAGAGGGGAATGAAGACAGGGTGAGGAAAGAGGATAGAGAGGGGAAAGTGGACAGAGAGGGGAAAGAGGGCAGGCGGGAATATGACAGAGAGGGGAAAGAGGACAGAGAGGGGAAAGAAGACAGAGAGGGGAAAGAAGACAGAGAGGGGAAAGAGGAAAGAGAGGGGAAAGAGGACAGAGAGGGGAAAGAAGACAGAGAGGGGAAAGTGGACAAGGAGGGGAAAGAGGACAGAGAGGGGAAAGAAGACAGAGAGGGGAAAGAGGACAGAGAGGGGAAAGAAGACAGAGGGGAAATAGGACAGAGAGGGGAAAGAGAACAGAGAGGTGAGAGAGGACATAGAGGGGGAAGAGGACAGAGAGGGGAAAGAGGACCGAGAGGGGAAAGAAGACAGAGAGGGGAAAGAGGACAGAGAGGGGAAAGAAGACAGAGAGGGGAAATCAGACAGAGAGGGGAAATAGGACAGAGAGGGGAAAGAGGACAGAGAGGGGAATGAAGACAGAGAGAGGAAAGAGGACAGAGAGGAGAAAGTGGACAGAGAGGGGAAAGTGTACAGAGAGGGGAAAGAGGACAGGGGGGAATATGACAGAGAGGGGAAAGACGACAGAGAGTGGAAAGAAGACAGAGAGGGGAAATCAGACAGAGAGGGGAAAGAGGACAGAGAGGGGCGAGAGGACAGAGAGGGGAAAGAGGACATAGAGGGGGAAAAGGACAGAGAGGGGGAAGAGGACAGAGACGGGGAAGAGGACAGAGAGGGGAAAAAAGACAGAGGGGAAAGAATACAGAGAGGGGGAAGATAACAGAGAGGGGAAAGAGGACAGAGGGGGGAATGAGAACAGAGAGGGGAGAGAGGACAGAGAGGGGGATGAGGACAGAGAGGGGAAAGAGATCAGATAGGGGAATGAAGACAGAGAGGGGAAAGAGGACTGAGAGGGGAAAGAGGACAGAGAGGGGAAAGAGGACAGAGAGGGGAATGAAGACAGGGAGGGGAAAGAGGATAGAGAGGGGAAAGAGGATAGAGAGCGGAAAGAGGAAAGAGAGGGGAAAGAGGGCAGGGGGGAATATGACAGAGAGGGGAAAGAGGACAAAGAGGGGAAAGAAGACAGAGAGGGGAAAGAAGACAGAGAGGGGAAAGAGGAAAGAGAGGGGAAAGTGGACAGAGAGGGGAAAGAGGACAGGGAGGTGAAAGAGGACAAGGAGGGGAAAGAGGACAGAGAGGGGAAAGAAGACAGAGAGGGGAAAGAGGACAGAGAGGGGAAAGAAGACAGAGAGGGGAAATAGGACAGAGAGGGGAAAGAGAACAGAGAGGTGAGAGAGGACATAGAGGGGGAAGAGGACAGAGAGGGGAAAGAGGACCGAGAGGGGAAAGAAGACAGAGAGGGGAAAGAGGACAGAGAGGGGAAAGAAGACAGAGAGGGGAAATCAGACAGAGAGGGGAAATAGGACAGAGAGGGGAAAGAGGACAGAGAGGGGAAAGAAGACAGAGTGGGGAAAGAGGACAGAGAGGGGAAAGAAAACAGAGAGGGGAGAGAGGACATAGAGGGGGAAGATGACAGAGAGTGGAAAGAGGACAGAGAGGGGAAAGAGAACAGATCGGGAAAAGAAGACAGAGAGGGGAAAGAGGACAGAGAGGGGAATGAAGACAGAGAGAGGAAAGAGGACAGAGAGGAGAAAGTGGACAGAGAGGGGAAAGTGTACAGAGAGGGGAAAGAGGACAGGGGGGAATATGACAGAGAGGGGAAAGACGACAGAGAGGGGAAAGAAGACAGAGAGGGGAAATCAGACAGAGAGGGGAAAGAGGATAGAGAGGGGAAAGAGGACAGAGAGGGGCGAGAGGACAGAGAGGGGAAAGAGGACAGAGAGGGGGAAAAGGACAGAGAGGGGGAAGAGGACAGAGACGGGGAAGAGGACAGAGAGGGGAAAAAAGACAGAGGGGAAAGAATACAGAGAGGGGGAAGATAACAGAGAGGGGAAAGAGGACAGAGGGGGGAATGAGAACAGAGAGGGGAGAGAGGACAGAGAGTGGGATGAGGACAGAGAGGGGAAAGAGATCAGATAGGGGAATGAAGACAGAGAGGGGAAAGAGGACAGAGAGGGGAAAGTGAACAGAGAGGGGAAAAAGGACAGAGAGGGGAAAGAGGACAGAGAGGGGAATGAAGACAGAGAGAGGAAAGGGGACAGAGAGGGGAAAGAGGACAGAGAGGGGAAAGAAGACAGAGGGGGGAAAGAGGACAGAGAGGGGAAAGAAGACAGAGAGGAGAAAGAAGACAGAGAGGGGAAAGAGGACAGAGAGGTGAAAGAGAACAGAGAGGGGAAAGAGGACAGAGAGGGGGAAGATAACAGAGAGGGGAAAGAGGACAGAGAGGGGAAAGAGGACAGGGGGAATATGACAGAGAGGGGAAAGAAGACAGAGAGGGGAAAGAAGACAGAGAGGGGAAAGAGGACAGAGAGGAGAAAGTGGACAGAGAGGGGAAAGTGTACAGAGAGGGGAAAGAGGACAGGGGGGAATATGACAGAGAGGGGAAAGACGACAGAGAGGGGAAAGAAGACAGAGAGGGGAAAGAAGACAGAGAGGGGAAAGAGGACAGAGAGGTGAAAGAGAACAGAGAGGGGAAAGAGGACAGAGAGGGGGAAGATAACAGAGAGGGGAAAGAGGACAGAGAGGGGAAAGAGGACAGAGAGGGGAAAGAAGACAGAGAGGGGAAAGAGGACAGAGAGGGGAAAGAGGACAGAGAGGGGAAAGAAGACAGAGAGGGGAAAGAAGACAGAGAGGGGAAAGAGGACAGAGAGGTGAAAGAGAACAGAGAGGGGAAAGAGGACAGAGAGGGGGAAGATAACAGAGAGGGGAAAGAGGACAGAGAGGGGAAAGAGGACAGGGGGGAATATGACAGAGAGGGGAAAGAAGACAGCGAGGGAAAGAGGACAGATCGGGGAAAGAAGACAGAGAGGGGAAAGAGGAAAGAGAGGGGAAAGAGAACAGAGAGGGGAATGAAGACAGGGTGAGGAAAGAGGATAGAGAGGGGAAAGTGGACAGAGAGGGGAAAGAGGGCAGGGGGGAATATGACAGAGAGGGGAAAGAGGACAGAGAGGGGAAAGAAGACAGAGAGGGGAAAGAAGACAGAGAGGGGAAAGAGGAAAGAGAGGGGAAAGTGGACAGAGAGGGGAAAGAGGACAGAGAGGGGAAAGAGGACAAGGAGGGGAAAGAGGACAGAGAGGGGAAAGAAGACAGAGAGGGGAAAGAGGACAGAGAGGGGAAAGAAGACAGAGAGGGGAAATAGGACAGAGAGGGGAAAGAGAACAGAGAGGTGAGAGAGGACATAGAGGGGGAAGAGGACAGAGAGGGGAAAGAGGACCGAGAGGGGAAAGAAGACAGAGAGGGGAAAGAGGACAGAGAGGGGAAAGAAGACAGAGAGGGGAAATCAGACAGAGAGGGGAAATAGGACAGAGAGGGGAAAGAGGACAGAGAGGGGAAAGAAGACAGAGTGGGGAAAGAGGACAGAGAGGGGAAAGAAAACAGAGAGGGGAGAGAGGACATAGAGGGGGAAGATGACAGAGAGTGGAAAGAGGACAGAGAGGGGAAAGAGAACAGATCGGGAAAAGAAGACAGAGAGGGGAAAGAGGACAGAGAGGGGAATGAAGACAGAGAGAGGAAAGAGGACAGAGAGGAGAAAGTGGACAGAGAGGGGAAAGAGGGCAGGGGGGAATATGACAGAGAGGGGAAAGAAGACAGAGAGGGGAAAGAGGACAGAGAGGTGAAAGAGAACAGAGAGGGGAAAGAGGACAGAGAGGGGGAAGATAACAGAGAGGGGAAAGAGGACAGAGAGGGGAAAGAGGACAGGGGGGAATATGACAGAGAGGGGAAAGAAGACAGCGAGGGAAAGAGGACAGATCGGGGAAAGAAGACAGAGAGGGGAAAGAGGAAAGAGAGGGGAAAGAGAACAGAGAGGGGAATGAAGACAGGGTGAGGAAAGAGGATAGAGAGGGGAAAGTGGACAGAGAGGGGAAAGAGGGCAGGGGGGAATATGACAGAGAGGGGAAAGAGGACAGAGAGGGGAAAGAAGACAGAGAGGGGAAAGAAGACAGAGAGGGGAAAGAGGAAAGAGAGGGGAAAGTGGACAGAGAGGGGAAAGAGGACAGAGAGGGGAAAGAGGACAAGGAGGGGAAAGAGGACAGAGAGGGGAAAGAAGACAGAGAGGGGAAAGAGGACAGAGAGGGGAAAGAAGACAGAGAGGGGAAATAGGACAGAGAGGGGAAAGAGAACAGAGAGGTGAGAGAGGACATAGAGGGGGAAGAGGACAGAGAGGGGAAAGAGGACCGAGAGGGGAAAGAAGACAGAGAGGGGAAAGAGGACAGAGAGGGGAAAGAAGACAGAGAGGGGAAATCAGACAGAGAGGGGAAATAGGACAGAGAGGGGAAAGAGGACAGAGAGGGGAAAGAAGACAGAGTGGGGAAAGAGGACAGAGAGGGGAAAGAAAACAGAGAGGGGAGAGAGGACATAGAGGGGGAAGATGACAGAGAGTGGAAAGAGGACAGAGAGGGGAAAGAGAACAGATCGGGAAAAGAAGACAGAGAGGGGAAAGAGGACAGAGAGGGGAATGAAGACAGAGAGAGGAAAGAGGACAGAGAGGAGAAAGTGGACAGAGAGGGGAAAGAGGGCAGGGGGGAATATGACAGAGAGGGGAAAGAGGACAGAGAGGGGAAAGAAGACAGAGAGGGGAAAGAAGACAGAGAGGGGAAAGAGGAAAGAGAGGGGAAAGTGGACAGAGAGGGGAAAGAGGACAGAGAGGGGAAAGAGGACAAGGAGGGGAAAGAGGACAGAGAGGGGAAAGAAGACAGAGAGGGGAAAGAGGACAGAGAGGGGAAAGAAGACAGAGAGGGGAAATAGGACAGAGAGGGGAAAGAGAACAGAGAGGTGAGAGAGGACATAGAGGGGGAAGAGGACAGAGAGGGGAAAGAGGACCGAGAGGGGAAAGAAGACAGAGAGGGGAAAGAGGACAGAGAGGGGAAAGAAGACAGAGAGGGGAAATCAGACAGAGAGGGGAAATAGGACAGAGAGGGGAAAGAGAACAGAGAGGTGAGAGAGGACATAGAGGGGGAAGAGGACAGAGAGGGGAAAGAGGACCGAGAGGGGAAAGAAGACAGAGAGGGGAAAGAGGACAGAGAGGGGAAAGAAGACAGAGAGGGGAAATCAGACAGAGAGGGGAAATAGGACAGAGAGGGGAAAGAGGACAGAGAGGGGAAAGAAGACAGAGTGGGGAAAGAGGACAGAGAGGGGAAAGAAAACAGAGAGGGGAGAGAGGACATAGAGGGGGAAGATGACAGAGAGTGGAAAGAGGACAGAGAGGGGAAAGAGAACAGATCGGGAAAAGAAGACAGAGAGGGGAAAGAGGACAGAGAGGGGAATGAAGACAGAGAGAGGAAAGAGGACAGAGAGGAGAAAGTGGACAGAGAGGGGAAAGTGTACAGAGAGGGGAAAGAGGACAGGGGGGAATATGACAGAGAGGGGAAAGACGACAGAGAGGGGAAAGAAGACAGAGAGGGGAAATCAGACAGAGAGGGGAAAGAGGATAGAGAGGGGAAAGAGGACAGAGAGAGGAAAGAAGACAGAGAGGGGAAAGAGGACAGAGAGGGGCGAGAGGACAGAGAGGGGAAAGAGGACAGAGAGGGGGAAAAGGACAGAGAGGGGGAAGAGGACAGAGACGGGGAAGAGGACAGAGAGGGGAAAAAAGACAGAGGGGAAAGAATACAGAGAGGGGGAAGATAACAGAGAGGGGAAAGAGGACAGAGGGGGGAATGAGAACAGAGAGGGGAGAGAGGACAGAGAGTGGGATGAGGACAGAGAGGGGAAAGAGATCAGATAGGGGAATGAAGACAGAGAGGGGAAAGAGGACAGAGAGGGGAAAGTGAACAGAGAGGGGAAAAAGGACAGAGAGGGGAAAGAGGACAGAGAGGGGAATGAAGACAGAGAGAGGAAAGGGGACAGAGAGGGGAAAGAGGACAGAGAGGGGAAAGAAGACAGAGGGGGGAAAGAGGACAGAGAGGGGAAAGAAGACAGAGAGGAGAAAGAAGACAGAGAGGGGAAAGAGGACAGAGAGGTGAAAGAGAACAGAGAGGGGAAAGAGGACAGAGAGGGGGAAGATAACAGAGAGGGGAAAGAGGACAGAGAGGGGAAAGAGGACAGGGGGAATATGACAGAGAGGGGAAAGAAGACAGAGAGGGGAAAGAAGACAGAGAGGGGAAAGAGGACAGAGAGGAGAAAGTGGACAGAGAGGGGAAAGTGTACAGAGAGGGGAAAGAGGACAGGGGGGAATATGACAGAGAGGGGAAAGACGACAGAGAGGGGAAAGAAGACAGAGAGGGGAAAGAAGACAGAGAGGGGAAAGAGGACAGAGAGGTGAAAGAGAACAGAGAGGGGAAAGAGGACAGAGAGGGGGAAGATAACAGAGAGGGGAAAGAGGACAGAGAGGGGAAAGAGGACAGAGAGGGGAAAGAAGACAGAGAGGGGAAAGAGGACAGAGAGGGGAAAGAGGACAGAGAGGGGAAAGAAGACAGAGAGGGGAAAGAAGACAGAGAGGGGAAAGAGGACAGAGAGGTGAAAGAGAACAGAGAGGGGAAAGAGGACAGAGAGGGGGAAGATAACAGAGAGGGGAAAGAGGACAGAGAGGGGAAAGAGGACAGGGGGGAATATGACAGAGAGGGGAAAGAAGACAGCGAGGGAAAGAGGACAGATCGGGGAAAGAAGACAGAGAGGGGAAAGAGGAAAGAGAGGGGAAAGAGAACAGAGAGGGGAATGAAGACAGGGTGAGGAAAGAAGATAGAGAGGGGAAAGTGGACAGAGAGGGGAAAGAGGGCAGGGGGGAATATGACAGAGAGGGGAAAGAGGACAGAGAGGGGAAAGAAGACAGAGAGGGGAAAGAAGACAGAGAGGGGAAAGAGGAAAGAGAGGGGAAAGTGGACAGAGAGGGGAAAGAGGACAGAGAGGGGAAAGAGGACAAGGAGGGGAAAGAGGACAGAGAGGGGAAAGAAGACAGAGAGGGGAAAGAGGACAGAGAGGGGAAAGAAGACAGAGAGGGGAAATAGGACAGAGAGGGGAAAGAGAACAGAGAGGTGAGAGAGGACATAGAGGGGGAAGAGGACAGAGAGGGGAAAGAGGACCGAGAGGGGAAAGAAGACAGAGAGGGGAAAGAGGACAGAGAGGGGAAAGAAGACAGAGAGGGGAAATCAGACAGAGAGGGGAAATAGGACAGAGAGGGGAAAGAGGACAGAGAGGGGAAAGAAGACAGAGTGGGGAAAGAGGACAGAGAGGGGAAAGAAAACAGAGAGGGGAGAGAGGACATAGAGGGGGAAGATGACAGAGAGTGGAAAGAGGACAGAGAGGGGAAAGAGAACAGATCGGGAAAAGAAGACAGAGAGGGGAAAGAGGACAGAGAGGGGAATGAAGACAGAGAGAGGAAAGAGGACAGAGAGGAGAAAGTGGACAGAGAGGGAAAGAGGGCAGGGGGGAATATGACAGAGAGGGGAAAGAGGACAGAGAGGGGAAAGAAGACAGAGAGGGGAAAGAAGACAGAGAGGGGAAAGAGGAAAGAGAGGGGAAAGTGGACAGAGAGGGGAAAGAGGACAGAGAGGGGAAAGAGGACAAGGAGGGGAAAGAGGACAGAGAGGGGAAAGAAGACAGAGAGGGGAAAGAGGACAGAGAGGGGAAAGAAGACAGAGAGGGGAAATAGGACAGAGAGGGGAAAGAGAACAGAGAGGTGAGAGAGGACATAGAGGGGGAAGAGGACAGAGAGGGGAAAGAGGACCGAGAGGGGAAAGAAGACAGAGAGGGGAAAGAGGACAGAGAGGGGAAAGAAGACAGAGAGGGGAAATCAGACAGAGAGGGGAAATAGGACAGAGAGGGGAAATAGGACAGAGAGGGGAAAGAGGACAGAGAGGGGAAAGAAGACAGAGTGGGGAAAGAGGACAGAGAGGGGAAAGAAAACAGAGAGGGGAGAGAGGACATAGAGGGGGAAGATGACAGAGAGTGGAAAGAGGACAGAGAGGGGAAAGAGAACAGATCGGGAAAAGAAGACAGAGAGGGGAAAGAGGACAGAGAGGGGAATGAAGACAGAGAGAGGAAAGAGGACAGAGAGGAGAAAGTGGACAGAGAGGGGAAAGTGTACAGAGAGGGGAAAGAGGACAGGGGGGAATATGACAGAGAGGGGAAAGACGACAGAGAGGGGAAAGAAGACAGAGAGGGGAAATCAGACAGAGAGGGGAAAGAGGACAGAGAGGGGCGAGAGGACAGAGAGGGGAAAGAGGACAGAGAGGGGGAAAAGGACAGAGAGGGGGAAGAGGACAGAGACGGGGAAGAGGACAGAGAGGGGAAAAAAGACAGAGGGGAAAGAATACAGAGAGGGGGAAGATAACAGAGAGGGGAAAGAGGACAGAGGGGGGAATGAGAACAGAGAGGGGAGAGAGGACAGAGAGTGGGATGAGGACAGAGAGGGGAAAGAGATCAGATAGGGGAATGAAGACAGAGAGGGGAAAGAGGACAGAGAGGGGAAAGTGAACAGAGAGTGGAAAAAGGACAGAGAGGGGAAAGAGGACAGAGAGGGGAATGAAGACAGAGAGAGGAAAGGGGACAGAGAGGGGAAAGAGGACAGAGAGGGGAAAGAAGACAGAGGGGGGAAAGAGGACAGAGAGGGGAAAGAAGACAGAGAGGAGAAAGAAGACAGAGAGGGGAAAGAGGACAGAGAGGTGAAAGAGAACAGAGAGGGGAAAGAGGACAGAGAGGGGGAAGATAACAGAGAGGGGAAAGAGGACAGAGAGGGGAAAGAGGACAGGGGGAATATGACAGAGAGGGGAAAGAAGACAGAGAGGGGAAAGAAGACAGAGAGGGGAAAGAGGACAGAGAGGAGAAAGTGGACAGAGAGGGGAAAGTGTACAGAGAGGGGAAAGAGGACAGGGGGGAATATGACAGAGAGGGGAAAGACGACAGAGAGGGGAAAGAAGACAGAGAGGGGAAAGAAGACAGAGAGGGGAAAGAGGACAGAGAGGTGAAAGAGAACAGAGAGGGGAAAGAGGACAGAGAGGGGGAAGATAACAGAGAGGGGAAAGAGGACAGAGAGGGGAAAGAGGACAGAGAGGGGAAAGAAGACAGAGAGGGGAAAGAGGACAGAGAGGGGAAAGAGGACAGAGAGGGGAAAGAAGACAGAGAGGGGAAAGAAGACAGAGAGGGGAAAGAGGACAGAGAGGTGAAAGAGAACAGAGAGGGGAAAGAGGACAGAGAGGGGGAAGATAACAGAGAGGGGAAAGAGGACAGAGAGGGGAAAGAGGACAGGGGGGAATATGACAGAGAGGGGAAAGAAGACAGCGAGGGAAAGAGGACAGATCGGGGAAAGAAGACAGAGAGGGGAAAGAGGAAAGAGAGGGGAAAGAGAACAGAGAGGGGAATGAAGACAGGGTGAGGAAAGAGGATAGAGAGGGGAAAGTGGACAGAGAGGGGAAAGAGGGCAGGGGGGAATATGACAGAGAGGGGAAAGAGGACAGAGAGGGGAAAGAAGACAGAGAGGGGAAAGAAGACAGAGAGGGGAAAGAGGAAAGAGAGGGGAAAGTGGACAGAGAGGGGAAAGAGGACAGAGAGGGGAAAGAGGACAAGGAGGGGAAAGAGGACAGAGAGGGGAAAGAAGACAGAGAGGGGAAAGAGGACAGAGAGGGGAAAGAAGACAGAGAGGGGAAATAGGACAGAGAGGGGAAAGAGAACAGAGAGGTGAGAGAGGACATAGAGGGGGAAGAGGACAGAGAGGGGAAAGAGGACCGAGAGGGGAAAGAAGACAGAGAGGGGAAAGAGGACAGAGAGGGGAAAGAAGACAGAGAGGGGAAATCAGACAGAGAGGGGAAATAGGACAGAGAGGGGAAAGAGGACAGAGAGGGGAAAGAAGACAGAGTGGGGAAAGAGGACAGAGAGGGGAAAGAAAACAGAGAGGGGAGAGAGGACATAGAGGGGGAAGATGACAGAGAGTGGAAAGAGGACAGAGAGGGGAAAGAGAACAGATCGGGAAAAGAAGACAGAGAGGGGAAAGAGGACAGAGAGGGGAATGAAGACAGAGAGAGGAAAGAGGACAGAGAGGAGAAAGTGGACAGAGAGGGGAAAGTGTACAGAGAGGGGAAAGAGGACAGGGGGGAATATGACAGAGAGGGGAAAGACGACAGAGAGGGGAAAGAAGACAGAGAGGGGAAATCAGACAGAGAGGGGAAAGAGGACAGAGAGGGGCGAGAGGACAGAGAGGGGAAAGAGGACAGAGAGGGGGAAAAGGACAGAGAGGGGGAAGAGGACAGAGACGGGGAAGAGGACAGAGAGGGGAAAAAAGACAGAGGGGAAAGAATACAGAGAGGGGGAAGATAACAGAGAGGGGAAAGAGGACAGAGGGGGGAATGAGAACAGAGAGGGGAGAGAGGACAGAGAGTGGGATGAGGACAGAGAAGGGAAAGAGATCAGATAGGGGAATGAAGACAGAGAGAGGAAAGGGGACAGAGAGGGGAAAGAGGACAGAGAGGGGAAAGAAGACAGAGGGGGGAAAGAGGACAGAGAGGGGAAAGAGGACAGAGAGGGGAAAGAGGACAGAGAAAGGAAAGGGGACAGAGAGGGGAAAGAGGACAGAGAGGGGAAAGAAGACAGAGAGGGGAAAATAAGACAGAGAGGGGAAAGAGGACAGAGAGGGGAAAGAAGACAGATCGGGGAAAGAGGACAGCGAGGGGAAAGAGGACAGAGAGGGGAAAGAAGACAGATCGGGGAAAGAAGACAGAGAGGGGAAAGAGGACAGAGAGGGGCGAGAGGACAGAGAGGGGGAAGAGGACAGAGAGGGGGAAGAGGACAGAGAGGGGGAAGAGGACAGAGACGGGAAAGAAGACAGAGAGGGGAAAGAATACAGAGAGGGGGAAGACAACAGAGAGGGGAAAGAGGACAGAGGGGGGAATGAGAACAGAGAGGGGAGAGAGGACAGAGAGGGGGATGAGGACAGAGAGGGGAAAGAGAACAGAGAGGGGAATGAAGACAGAGAGGGGAAAGAGGACAGAGAGGGGAAAGAGAACAGAGAGGGGAAAGAGGACAGAGAGGGGAAAGAGGACAGAGAGGGGAATGAAGACAGAGAGAGGAAAGGAGACAGAGAGGGGAAAGAGGACAGAGAGGTGAAATAAGACAGAGGGGAAAATAAGACAGAGAGGGGAAAGAGGACAGAGAGGGGCGAGAGGACAGAGAGGGGGAAGAGGACAGAGAGGGGGAAGAGGACAGAGAGGGGAAAGAGGATAGAGAGGGGAAAGAGGACAGAGAGGGGAAAGAGGACAGAGAGGGGAAAGAGGACAGAGAGGGGAAAGAGGACAGAGAGGGGAAAGAGGACAGAGAGCGGAAAGAAGACAGAGATGGGAAAGAGGACATAGAGGGGAAAGAGGACAGAGAGGGGAAAGAAGACAGAGAGGGGAAATCAGACAGAGAGGGGAAAGAGGACAGCGAGGGGAAAGAGGACAGAGAGGGGAAAGAAGATAGATCAGGGAAAGAAGACAGAGAGGGGAAAGAGGACAGAGAGGGCCGAGAGGACAGAGAGGGGGAAGAGGACAGATAGGGGAAGAGGACAGAGAGGGGGAAGAGGACAGAGAGGGGAAAGAAGACAGAGAGGGGAAAGAAGACAGAGAGGGGAAAGAGGACATTATTTAACCAGGAAGGGCTCATTTAGACAACATGAAAAACTGCAAGTAATCTAGTAAAAACCATTGAATTCACAAGAGAATAACAAAATGTAAAATAAATAAAAAGCAGTTTACATGTTCTGGAAAGCATTTGTAAGAGACGAGGCACAGCGGTAAATAACAGTATCATCAGCATAAAAATGAAGTTGTGCATTTTGGAAATTTTTGTCTAAATCATTTATATAAATAGTGAATAAGAGAGGACCAAGTCCATAGCCTTGGGGCACACCATTCAAGACAGACAATTTAACAGACTTAAGCCCATCAAATTGAGTGCACTGAGTTCTATCAGACAGATAGTTAGCAAACCATGCAACTGCATGCTCCGAAAGACCTACACTCGACAATCTCTGCCTTAGTGTAGCATGATCAACTGTATCAAAAGCCTTAGAGAGATCAATAAAAAGTAAGACACAGTACTGTTTTTTCTCAATGGCTTCAGTGATATCATTTAAAACCTTCATGGCTGCTGTAATTGTGCTATGCTTCTTCCTGAAGCCCGGCTGGTACATTGATAAAATATAGTTAGTAAATAAAAACTATTTTAGCTGTTCACTTACAAGGGTTTCAAGTATTTTCACCAGGGGTGACAGCTTTGAGATTGGCCTATAATTATTTAAAAGAGTTGGATCTCCCCCTTTAAAAAGTGGTAGGACAAATGCTGATTTCCAGATTTTGGGAATTTCATTATATCCCAGGGTTAGATTGAACAGATATGTAAGTGGTTCAGCTATGAAATCAGCTGCCAGATTTAAAAAGCAGGGATCCAAAAGATCAGGACCTGCAGGATTTCTCTGATCTAAGGGTTTCAGGGCTGTATGTACCACCTGCACTGAGAATGGCAAAAAGCTAAAAGTTTGACCAGCTCTCACTGGTTCATCCACACAGGGTTGAACAGAGACAGAGGACACTGAATCAAACAGCCTACCAGATGATACAAAGGGCTCATTGAAACAATTCAGAATTTCAGGTTTGTCATATACAGCAACAGAGTCCTTCAAAACACATGACGGTAATTCATTAACATTACTGTTACCAGACATAGACTTAATAGCCTTCCAAAACTTTCTAGGGTCATTCAGGTTATCAATGGTAACAGACATAAAATATTCAGACTTGGCCTTCCTGAGAAGAAAATAGCACTTGTTTCGTAACTGCCTAAAAATAAGCCAATCAGCATCAGAACATGATTTCCTTGCTTTAGCCCAGGCTAGATTACGGTGAATAATACAAGACAGCTCAGAAGAAAACCATGGATTATCCCGCCCTTTAACCCTGAACCTGCGGAATGGGGAATGTTTGTTTACTATTTGGGAAAAACCATCATGAAAGAATTTCCAGGCAGTTTCCACATCAGGGATAAAATCAATCTGCTCCAGTCAAAATAAAACAAATTATGAAAGAAAGCCTGCTCATTAAAACACTTCAAATTTCTCTTACGAATAAAACGTGGGTTTGTCTTAGGAACCTTAGTATTTCTAACAGCAACAACAGCACAATGGTCACTTAAATCATTACAAAAATCACCAACTGCAGAATATTTCCTTGGAACATTTGTCAATATCAAATCAATCAGGGGAGATTTATCTGGGCATTTAAGATTTGGGCGAGTGGGTGAGTTAATCAACTGGGTAAGATTCATAGAATTACAAAACATTTTTAAATCATCAGACACCGGCTTTAACCAACACCAGTTGAGATCACCAATCAAGATCATTTCACTGTAAAGAAGTTTAGACATAAGGTGTGTCAATGAAGAAAATGCATCACCGAGAGCAGAGGGTGGTCTTTAACAGCCAATCACAGTTATAGAGAGCAGAGGGGGTCTATAACAGCCAATCACAGTTATAGAGAGCAGAGAGGGGTCTATAACAGCCAATCACAGTTATAGAGAGCAGAGGGGGGTCTATAACAGCCAATCACAGTTATAGAGAGCAGGGGGGGTCTTTAACAGCCAATCACAGTTATAGAGAGCAGAGGGGGGTCTATAACAGCCAATCACAGTTATAGAGAGCAGATGGGGGTCTATAACAGCCAATCACAGTTATAGAGAGCAGAGGGGGGTCTTTAACAGCCAATCACAGTTATAGAGAGCAGAGGGGGGTCTATAACAGCCAATCACAGTTATAGAGAGCAGAGGGGGGTCTATAACAGCCAATCACAGTTATAGAGAGCAGAGGGGGGTCTTTAACAGCCAATCACAGTTATAGAGAGCAGAGGGGGGTCTATAACAGCCAATCACAGTTATAGAGAGCAGAGGGGGGTCTATAACAGCCAATCACAGTTATACAGGGCAGAGGGGGGTCTATAACAGCCAATCACAATTATAGAGAGGCCCTTTGAAACCTCAATATTCAAAGCAAGAAATTCCAACTGTTTACAAATAGTTTCAGACTTTGTCACACTTACATGGAATTTAGATTTTACATATATAGCCACAACCCCACCTTTCTTAACCCGATCAGTGCGATAAACATTGTAACCACTTATACAAATATCCTTATCAAAAACAGACTTGCTGAGCCAGGTTTCAGAAAGCACAATTACATCAGCATCAGTTGATTTAGCCCAAATCCTAACCCCATCAATTTTTGACAACTGCGTACATTTAAATGAAAAATACCAAAACCAGATCTTGATTTAAAATCAGAGGGGGTTTGGAGACATTGCATTGCCAGGGTTAGGTTGCACGTTACCTGATATCAACAAAAGAAGAAGAACTAGGCACCTCTGTTTAATAACCTTACACGGCTTCTCTTTTTTAAGAGACCTAATGCAAGCGAATTCTACAAGTGAGTTTCCAGACAATACAAAACAGTCATTTAAAACCATTAGACTTTGGTAGTGACACAAATTCGTACTGTTCACATCATGCCACAAATACTTGGATGAGCGGACCGAGTGAAAAAGAGCGAGTTCCTGCAGACAAAATGTCTAATGGACGGGAGAGCACATTGTCAGATGTACTCACCCAGCGACAATGTTCCTTTTCTCCAGAGTTCAGTAAAGTCAGTGCACAAAGCAATACCACGAAAACTGTCATTTTCTGTGACAAAAAAAAGAAGGTAAGGGGAGAGAGAGACAGCGTGTATGTATGAGTCTGAATGTGAGTGTTTGCGCGTATGAGTAGATTGCGTGTTGAGGTCGATAGAGAGAACGGGTTGGGGATTGTTGAGCTGCCACTGACAGCCAGGCGAAGAGCAAAAAGGAGCAGTTTGGACAATACACCCGCAAACGAAGGAGGAACTCAGGCCAGCCAGAGATAATGTAATAATAACACCTGTCTTCCACAGCCACCTGCCAGACTGTGTGTGCTTGTGTGTGTGCCCCAATGCTAACCTCAATTTCTCTCTCTCTCTCGCTCTCCTTTCTCAACTTGGATGATTATTAAAATCGTGTGCAGGTCATGCCTCAGCAGAACTCAAACATCACATCCCCGGGCAAGAATGTGTGTGTGGTTTGGTTTCACTATCCCTGTGGGGACCAGAAGTCCTGGGGACATTTCGCTGGTCCCCACAAGGAAAATTGCTTTTTTAGGCTTAGTGGTTAGGGTTAGGTTTAGGGTTAGGTTAGCGTTAGGGGTTAGGGGAAATACGATTTTGAATGGAAAACAATTGTTTGGTCATCACAAGTAAAGCAAACATTTGTGTGTGTGAGTGAGTGTGTGAGTGTGTGAGTGTATATATGTATGTATGTATGTATATGTATGTTTTCAATCTCTCTCTGAAGGGTTCTGTGTATCAGGCTTGCGGGATTCTAAAGTAAGTTTTTAAGTCTGTGGGGTCATGCTGAGAAAAATGCACCTTGTTGTTGAGAGAGAGAGAGAGAGAGAGAGAGAGAGAGAGAGAGAGAGAGAGAGAGAGAGAGATCTAAATAGAGAAAGAGGAGAAAGAGGAGAAAGGGATCTGAAGAGAAAGAGGCTTGAGAAGGATGAACATGGAGTTGTTATAGTATTTACCAAGGCCAGTTGGAGGGCCGTAGGGTGTTTTATATGTTGTTTTTTTCAATACAAGAGCAAGGTAATGTTGATTAGAAAGTCTTTACTTCAGCATCACTCTGTAGCATGCATAGAGCTCCATTCAGTGCATAGTAAGTCATGCTTAACTTGGCTCACTAGTACTATATAATATCACACTCAGAAACACATAACAGCAGCGCCATCTATTGGCTTGACGACATCTCGTAACATCTTCCTTTACCGAACAAATGAAGATAACTACTCCTCGACTCATAGACAGAAGACCTGGGGTTAGACCCTTGCCAGTGAAAACAAAAACAACTAACTGTGTTCTTATTCAAGTACCTTCAATAAGCATCAACTTTAAAGTCAATACAAAAAAATACCAAAAAAGTCTGATTAAACAACCTAGTCTCTGGAGTATCTCACAGACGGCCTGATATTTGTCCTGGTTCTGGAGTATCTCACAGACGGCCTGATATTTGTCCTGGTTCTGGAGTATCTCACAGACGGCCTGATATTTGTCCTGGTTCTGGAGTATCTCACAGACGGCCTGATATTTGTCCTGGTTCTGGTGTGTCTCACAGACGTCCTGATATTTGTCCTGGTTCTGGAGTATCTCACAGACGGCCTGATATTTGTCTTGGTTCTGGAGTATCTCACAGACGGCCTGATATTTGTCCTGGTTCTGGAGTATCTCACAGACGGCCTGATATTTGTCCTGGTTCTGGTGTGTCTCACAGACGGCCTGATATTTGTCCTGGTTCTGGAGTATCTCACAGACGGCCTGATATTTGTCCTGGTTCTGGAGTATCTCACAGACGGCCTGATATTTGTCCTGGTTCTGGAGTATCTCACAGACGGCCTGATATTTGTCCTGGTTCTGGAGTATCTCACAGACGGCCTGATATTTGTCCTGGTTCTGGTGTGTCTCACAGACGGCCTGATATTTGTCCTGGTTCTGGAGTATCTCACAGACGGCCTGATATTTGTCCTGGTTCTGGAGTATCTCACAGATGGCCTGATATTTGTCCTGGTTCTGGTGTGTCTCACAGACGGCCTGATATTTGTCCTGGTTCTGGAGTGTCTCACAGACGGCCTGATATTTGTCCTGGTTCTGGTGTGTCTCACAGACGGCCTGATATTTGTCCTGGTTCTGGTGTGTCTCACAGACGGCCTGATATTTGTCCTGGTTCTGGTGTGTCTCACAGACGGCCTGATATTTGTCCTGGTTCTGGTGTGTCTCACAGACGGCCTGATATTTGTCCTGGTTCTGGAGTATCTCACAGACGGCCTGATATTTGTCCTGGTTCTGGAGTATCTCACAGACGGCCTGATATTTGTCCTGGTTCTGGAGTATCTCACAGACGGCCTGATATTTGTCCTGGTTCTGGAGTATCTCACAGACGGCCTGATATTTGTCCTGGTTCTGGTGTGTCTCACAGACGGCCTGATATTTGTCCTGGTTCTGGAGTATCTCACAGACGGCCTGATATTTGTCCTGGTTCTGGAGTATCTCACAGACGGCCTGATATTTGTCCTGGTTCTGGAGTATCTCACAGACGGCCTGATATTTGTCCTGGTTCTGGAGTATCTCACAGACGGCCTGATATTTGTCCTGGTTCTGGTGTGTCTCACAGACGGCCTGATATTTGTCCTGGTTCTGGAGTATCTCACAGACGGCCTGATATTTGTCCTGGTTCTGGAGTATCTCACAGATGGCCTGATATTTGTCCTGGTTCTGGTGTGTCTCACAGACGGCCTGATATTTGCCCTGGTCCTGGAGTATCTCACAGAGGGCCTGATATTTGTCCTGGTTCTGGTGTGTCTCACAGACGGCCTGATATTTGTCCTGGTTCTGGTGTGTCTCACAGACGGCCTGATATTTGTCCTGGTTCTGGAGTATCTCACAGACGGCCTGATATTTGTCCTGGTTCTGGTGTGTCTCACAGACGGCCTGATATTTGTCCTGGTTCTGGTGTGTCTCACAGACGGCCTGATATTTGTCCTGGTTCTGGAGTATCTCACAGGCGGCCTGATATTTGTCCTGGTTCTGGTGTGTCTCACAGACGGCCTGATATTTGTCCTGGTTCTGGAGTATCTCACAGACGGCCTGATATTTGTCCTGGTTCTGGAGTATCTCACAGACGGCCTGATATTTGTCCTGGTTCTGGTGTGTCTCACAGACGGCCTGATATTTGTCCTGGTTCTGGAGTATCTCACAGACGGCCTGATATTTGTCCTGGTTCTGGAGTATCTCACAGACGGCCTAATATTTGTCCTGGTTCTGGAGTATCTCACAGACGGCCTGATATTTGTCCTGGTTCTGGAGTATCTCACAGGCGGCCTGATATTTGTCCTGGTTCTGGTGTGTCTCACAGACGGCCTGATATTTGTCCTGGTTCTGGAGTATCTCACAGACGGCCTGATATTTGTCCTGGTTCTGGAGTATCTCACAGACGGCCTGATATTTGTCCTGGTTCTGGTGTGTCTCACAGACGGCCTGATATTTGTCCTGGTTCTGGTGTGTCTCACAGACGGCCTGATATTTGTCCTGGTTCTGGAGTATCTCACAGACGGCCTGATATTTGTCCTGGTTCTGGTGTGTCTCACAGACGGCCTGATATTTGTCCTGGTTCTGGAGTATCTCACAGACGGCCTGATATTTGTCCTGGTTCTGGAGTATCTCACAGACGGCCTGATATTTGTCCTGGTTCTGGAGTATCTCACAGACGGCCTGATATTTGTCCTGGTTCTGGTGTGTCTCACAGACGTCCTGATATTTGTCCTGGTTCTGGAGTATCTCACAGACGGCCTGATATTTGTCCTGGTTCTGGAGTATCTCACAGACGGCCTGATATTTGTCCTGGTTCTGGAGTATCTCACAGACGGCCTGATATTTGTCCTGGTTCTGGTGTGTCTCACAGACGGCCTGATATTTGTCCTGGTTCTGGAGTATCTCACAGACGGCCTGATATTTGTCCTGGTTCTGGAGTATCTCACAGGCGGCCTGATATTTGTCCTGGTTCTGGTGTGTCTCACAGACGGCCTGATATTTGTCCTGGTTCTGGAGTATCTCACAGACGGCCTGATATTTGTCCTGGTTCTGGAGTATCTCACAGACGGCCTGATATTTGTCCTGGTTCTGGTGTGTCTCACAGACGGCCTGATATTTGTCCTGGTTCTGGAGTATCTCACAGACGGCCTGATATTTGTCCTGGTTCTGGAGTATCTCACAGACGGCCTAATATTTGTCCTGGTTCTGGAGTATCTCACAGACGGCCTGATATTTGTCCTGGTTCTGGAGTATCTCACAGGCGGCCTGATATTTGTCCTGGTTCTGGTGTGTCTCACAGACGGCCTGATATTTGTCCTGGTTCTGGAGTATCTCACAGACGGCCTGATATTTGTCCTGGTTCTGGAGTATCTCACAGACGGCCTGATATTTGTCCTGGTTCTGGTGTGTCTCACAGACGGCCTGATATTTGTCCTGGTTCTGGTGTGTCTCACAGACGGCCTGATATTTGTCCTGGTTCTGGAGTATCTCACAGACGGCCTGATATTTGTCCTGGTTCTGGTGTGTCTCACAGACGGCCTGATATTTGTCCTGGTTCTGGAGTATCTCACAGGCGGCCTGATATTTGTCCTGGTTCTGGTGTGTCTCAAAGGGATATTTTCAGGGAGTATGTCTGCTTCCATATTAGCTACCTGTTGTTCACCACCTGCGGGGATGGCGGGTTTGTTCCATGGTCCCCAGTCATCCTCATCCATGTTTGTTTGGCGATTGTTCAGGGGAATCCTGAGTTGTTCAGTCACTGTTCGGTCTTTTCTGTTTCTGCAGTATTTTTGAACCATTCACTAGTACTTCATACAACCATTCACTGAGTTGATCAGTGCATATTATGCCCAGTGTCCAAGTGCTTGCTGAGTTGTTGGGGTGGAGAAGAACCCTTACTGTTGTGGATGATGTTGGGCCTGAGTTGTTGGGGGTGGAGAAGAACCCTTACTGTTTGTGAATGATGTTGGGCCTGAGTTGTTGTGGTGGAGAAGAACCCTTACTGTTTGTGAATGATGTTGGGCCTGAGTTGTTGTGGTGGAGAAGAACCCTTACTGTTTGTGGATGATGTTGGGCCTGAGTTGTTGTGGTGGAGAAGAACCCTTACTGTTTGTGGATGATGTTGGGCCTGAGTTGTTGTGGTGGAGAAGAACCCTTACTGTTTGTGAATGATGTTGGGCCTGAGTTGTTGGGGTGGAGAAGAACCTTTACTGTTTGTGGATGATGTTGGGCCTGAGTTGTTGTGGTGGAGAAGAACCCTTACTGTTTGTGAATGATGTTGGGCCTGAGTTGTTGTGGTGGAGAAGAACCCTTACTGTTTGTGAATGATGTTGGGCCTGAGTTGTTGGGGTGGAGAAGAACCCTTACTGTTTGTGGATGATGTTGGGCCTGAGTTGTTGGGGTGGAGAAGAACCCTTACTGTTTGTGGATGATGTTGGGCCTGAGTTGTTGTGGTGGAGAAGAACCCTTACTGTTTGTGGATGATGTTGGGCCTGAGTTGTTGGGGTGGAGAAGAACCCTTACTGTTTGTGAATGATGTTGGGCCTGAGTTGTTGGGGTGGAGAAGAACCCTTACTGTTTGTGGATGATGTTGGGCCTGAGTTGTTGGGGTGGAGAAGAACCCTTACTGTTTGTGAATGATGTTGGGCGTGTCACAGGCATGTTTGTCATAGTGATGTTTTGCTGTCAGCCATTTGGCTTGTTTTCTTGGAATTACACTTTGTACCACTTGGGGTTTGAGCAGTTTTTTCATGGTTGGTAGGATTGTACGTGTGGGCATGAGTTGCTGTACCGGAGAACTGTTAAGTCATGGAGTATTCCGCCATGCCAACATTGCTTTCCATGGGTCCATGGCACATTTGCTGATAAAGATCTTTACGTCCTCCGTAATCCTTGGCCAAAAAACAGCATCACATGCCTTTCTGAGACTGGCCTCTATGCCTGAGTGGCCAGACTGTATTTTGTGTAGAAAGTCCGTGCGTAACATGTCAGGGATGAAGACCCTGTTTTCTTTGATTAGCAGTCCATTTTCTGTGGTGAGCTCCTCTTTGTGCATCCAGAAATCTTTCAGTGTGTGACTCACATCCTGTTCGATTCCAGGCCAGCTGTTGGTGATTTGTGTGTACAGAGCCTGAAACAGTAGGTCTTGGGAACAGTGTGCTTTGATTGACTCCATTGTCTTAGTTGAGATGTTGACATCACTGGTGTGATCCACCTGTTCCAGGTCAGCTGTGGCTAGACCCATAGCGTAGACCGTGGCTGGTGTTTGAATTTGTCTATGCTCTGTGGTTGATTGAGCTGTTCTGGAGAGGAAGTCAGCTACATGTAGTTCTTTGCCTTGTTTGTATTGCACATGGAGTTGGTATCTTTGTAGCCTTAGCAACATTCTCTGCAGTCGCTTGCGTGCTGTGTGTAGGAATTTCTTGAAGATCCTCTCAAGTGGTTTGTGGTCGCTGTGTATTGTAATGATCTCTCTGCCATGCAAATGCCGTTCCAACGTGTCACATGCAGAAACAATGGAGAGACATTCTTTCTCAATTTGTGCATATCTTTGTTCTGTCTGAGTCAATGTTCTGGAGGCAAATGCAACAGGTTGTCCTTTCTGTAGAAGGGCTGCGCCCAAACTTGTCCCACTGACATCACACAGCAGTGTGACTTCATCCTTCAGGTCGTAGTATTTGAGCACTGGGTGTTGTGTGACTAACTGTTTGATAGTCTTGACTGCTGCGTCATGCTGTGGTTGCCATGTCCATTCAATGTCCTTGTTAATCAGTCTTCTGAGCGGGTCACACACATCAGATAGGCGGGGCATGAATTTAGCAAGATAGTTCACAAACCCCAACAGCCGCTGTAGTGACTTTTCTCTGGGTCAGGGTGAAGGCCCTCTGTGGTGAGAAGATGACCCATGTATGTCACACTAGGTAGCTTTAACCTGAGTTTATTTTTGTTCAGCTTTAGGTTGACATCTCTTGCTCTCTGCAGGAGAGCTGTGAGGTTTCTGTCATGATCTGCCATCGCCTCTTCGTGTGTGTCACCACATCCATGGAGTAGTGATCTGCCATCGCCTCTTTGTGTGTATCACCACATCCATGGAGTAGTGATCTGCCATCGCCTCTTCGTGTGTGTCACCACATCCATGGAGTAGTGATCTGCCATCGCCTCTTTGTTTGTGTCACCACATCCATGGAGTAGTGATCTGCCATCGCCTCTTTGTGTGTGTCACCACATCCATAGAGTAGTGATCTGCCATCGCCTCTTTGTGTGTGTCACCACATCCATAGAGTAGTGATCTGCCATCGCCTCTTTGTGTGTGTCACCACATCCATAGAGTAGTGATCTACAATCACATGCACTCCTTTTAGTCCATGTAGTGCTTCACATATTCTTCAGCTGCTGGCTTGATTCCAAATTGCATTCTTAGCCATCTATGCCTGCCTACAGGTGTCCAGAAAGTTGTTAGATAGCTGCTCACTTCATCAAGTTCGACTTTCCAGTATCCATATTTGGTATTGAGAACTGAGAATACCTTTGCGTTGGATATCTCTGGTAGAATCTCTTCTATTGATGGCATCTGGAGGTGTGATCTCAGTAAGGTTTTTCAATGACAACCATGTTGTTGACCCACGGTGTTGGCTCTGTGACTTTCGTGATGATGTCTGCATTGTCCATTGAATGTATGTCCTTTGTGACCCTTTCCTTCAGTGGAATAGGTATCCGTCTTGGTAGCGGATACCAAAGGCCGAGCTGCATTGTCTACTTCTAGGTGTAGCTCTCCAGGAAGGCAGCCAAGCCCATCCAACACGTCCTTGTACTTGGAGATTATCTCCTCAGTTGTCATGATGACCTCAGTGGATGTGGTGCTTGGGGTGTCGATGTGATGTAACACATGGCTGTGGTTCACATGTAGTAGGCTGAGTCTTTCACGTGTCAGCTGACAGCAGAGGAAGCTGGGATGTCTCCATGACCTGAAATTTGATATAAAACATTTTTCCATCATGATCTACTTTGAGATTGCATTCTCCTGTTGGCTTTATCAGCATGCCGTCATATAGTGTAGCTTTGCTGGGTAGGACAACTGGATTGCCATCTTGCATGACTCGCTGTAAGTCCCCATAGTTTATGACATTCACTGTTGATGTCTAGTTGACATTTAATTGTATGGAGGGGGTCATATGTCAATGGCTCATCACTGACTGGAGCTAGCTTAAGGTTAATTAACACTTTTTTGCCTTGTCTTTCACAGAATTAACCTGTGAGATGTACCACATTGCATCTGATGTTTGGTCATCTGACTCATTAACTTTCTCTAATAGATTGAGGTTTATGTTGTGCTTGTTTACAAACTCTGGCAAAGTGGTTTAGTTTGCCACATGCTTTAGAGGTGACACCGTGTGCTGGGCATTTAGCTTTGGCATGCACTGAACCACAGTAATGACAGGGTGAGTCGTTTGGCATTCTATGTTTGTTATTATCCCCTGTGAACTCTGTCTGTTTACAACCATATGTTTGGTGTTTTGATTCTGAACATCGCTCACGGGAGGTATAATGTACAGTCTCTGTTTCACCTCTACCAATTTTCCTGATTTGCATCTGTGTTGTTCACTTGAACCACACGTCAATGGCTTTATTCAGAGTGAGGTTCGGTTCTCTGAGAATGCGCTCGCGCAGCTAAATCTTTAGTGCCTATGACAAGCCTGTCAAGGACTAGTCCTCTCGTAATGCACCAAATTCACGGCTAGAGTCCTCAGATTTGAAATGTACTGCTCTGATGTTTCACATTGACTTTGTTGACAAGCATTCAACATGTACCTCTCATAGATCAGGTTCCTGAATGGTTCAAAGTGTTTCACTAGCGCTTCTATCATTTTTACTGGGTCAGTTCTCTCTGCTTCAGCCATATGAAGATGCCACTGTAAGAGATGACATTCATTTCTAATCGCGGTTAGCAGAGTTGCTATGCGGACTTTTGCATCCTTTTTGTCCACACCGGTAGCTCATAGTTTTTCCATTGTGCTGGATAAAATGTCGATTTGGTGTACATTTCGCCCTTCATGTCCATAGGCTCTGGTACTGGAAATACTGGGTAAGCCATTGTTGTCATTGTCGTTATTATAACGTTTTGTAGCTGGTTAGCAAGTTGGCACGTCCCTTCCTGCTGTGCATTTATCCGTGTGTCGTTTTGATATTTTGATTCGTCAAGGATATACCTATTTGGTTCTGACTTCTGACACCATGTTTTATATGTTGTTTTTTTCAATACAAGAGCAAGGTAATGTTGATTAGAAAGTCTTTACTTCAGCATCACTCTGTAGCATGCATAGAGCTCCATTCAGTGCATAGTAAGTCATGCTTAACTTGGCTCACTAGTACTATATAATATCACACTCAGATACACATAACAGCAGCGCCATCTATTGGCTTGACGACATCTCGTAACACTGGGAAACCAGAGCTGCTATTCTAGTCTGCTGAAGTTTTTTTTGTCCATTAAAATAAGATCAAATTGATCAGAAGTACAGTGTAGACATTGTTAATGTTGTAAAGGACTATTGTAGCTGGATACAGTAGATTTTTTATGGAATATCTACATAGGTGTACAGAGGCCCATTATCAGCAACCATCACTCCTGTATTCTAATCGCACGTTGTGTTAGCTAATCCAAGTTCATAATTTTAAAAGGCTAATTGATCATTAGAAAATCTTTTTGCAATTACGTTAGCACAGTTTAAAACTGGCCTTCTTTAGACTTGTTGAGTATCTGGAGAATCAGCATTTGTGGGTTCGATTACAGGCTCAAAATGACTAGAAACAAAGACCTCTCTTCTGAAACTCGTCAGTTTATTCTTGTTCTGTGAAATGAAGGCCATTCCATGTGAGAAATTGCCAAGTATCTGAAGATCTAGTACAACGCTGTGTTCTACTCCCTTCACAGAACAGAGCAAACTGGCTCTAACCAGAATAGAAAGAGGAGTGGGAGGCACCGTTGCACAACTGAGCAAGAGGACAAATACATTAGAGTGTCTAGTTTGAGAAATAGACGCCTCACAAGTCCTCAACTGGCAGCTTCATTAAATAGCACCCGCAAAACACCAGTATCAACGTCAACAGTGAAGAGGCGACTCCGGGATGCTGGCCTTCTAGGCAGCCTATTGCGGACAGTCTGAGCACTGATGGAGGGATTGTGTGTTCCTGGTGTAACTCTGGCAGTTGTTGTTGCCATCCTGTACCTGTCCCGCAGGTGTGATGTTCATATGTACCGATCCTGTGCAGGTGTTTTTACATGTGGTCTGCCACTGAGAGGATGATCAGCTGTCCGTCCTGTCTCCCTGTAGCACTGTCTTAGGCATGTCACAGTACGGACATTGCAATTTATTGCGCTGGCCACATCTGCAGTCCTCATGCCTCCTTGCAGCATGCCTAATGCACGTTCACGCAGATGAGCATGGACCCTGGGCATCTTTCTTTTTATGTTTTTCAGAGTCAGTAGAAAGGCCTGTTTAGTGTCCTAAGTTTTTATAACTGTGACCTTAATTGCCTACCGGAAGGAAATCTGTTAGTGTCTTAACGACTGTTCCACAGGTGGATGTTCATTACTTGTTTATGATTAATTGAAAAAGCATGGGAAACAGTGTTTAAACTGTTTATTTGGATTTTTACGAATTATCTTTGAAAGACAGGGTCCTGAAAAATTGACATTTCTTTTTTTGCTGAGTTTAAACAATAAGAAATGAACAGTAACTCATTAGACTCACAAAGGTTTCAAAAAGGCATTACAAATGTTATGTTATCAGCTGTGTATGGTGTTGTAACAGTATTTGAAGTACAAATGGTAGGGGAAGATATATACTGTGAAAATACTAATATTGGTTATATTTACAATGTTGTCTGGCTGGTTGCCCTTTTCTTATGGTAATGTATGGTAATGAGCGAGTTTATTAGCAAGTGTATCGGTGATGTTGTACCCACGGTAACAGTTAAAACCTTCCCCAACCAGAAACCGTGGATTGATGGCAGCATTCGCGCAAAACTGAAAGCGCGAACCACTACTTTTAATCATGGCAAGGCAACCAGAAACTTTACCGAATATAAACAGTGTAGCTATTCACTCCGCAAGGCAATCAAACAAGCTAAGCGTCAGTATAGAGACAAAGTAGAGTCGCAATTCAACGGCTCAGACACGTGACGTATGTGGCAGGGTCTACAGTGAATCACAGATTACAAAAAGACAACCAGCCTCATCGTGGACACCGACGTCTTGCTCCCAGACAAACTAAACAACTTCTTTGCTCGCTTTGAGGACAATACAGTGCCACCGAAACGACCCGCTACCAAAACCTGTGGGCCCTCCTTCACAGCAGCCCATGTGAGTAAAACATTTAAACGCGTTAACCCTCGCATCCCTAGCCGCGTCCTCAGAGCATGCGCAGACCAGCTGGTTGGTGTGTTTACAGACATATTCAATCAATCCCTGTCCCAGTCTGCTGTTCCCATTTGCTTCAAGAGGGCCACCATTGTTCCTGTTCCCAAGAAAGGTCAGGTAACTGAGCTAAATTACTATTGCCCCGTAGCACTCACTTCCATCATCATGAAGTGCTTTGAGAGACTAGTCAAGGATCATATCACCTCCACCCCACCTGACACCCTAGACCCACACCAATTTGCTTACTGCCTCAATAGGTCCACAGACGACGCAATCGCAATCACAATGCCCTAATCCATCTGGACAAGAGGAATACCTACGTAAGAATGCTGTTCATCGATTACAGCTCAGCATTTAACACCATAGTTTCCCTCCAAACTCGTCATTAAGCTCGAGACCATGGGTCTCGACCCCGCCCTGTGCAATTGGGTCCTGGACTTGCTGATGGGCCGCCCCCAGGTGGTGAGGGTAGGAAACAACAACTCCACCCCGCTGATCCTCAACACTGGGGCCCCACAAGGGTGCATTCTCAGGCCTCTCCTGTACTCCCTGTTCACCCATGACTGCGTGGCCATGTACGTCTCAAAATCAATAATCAAGTTTGCAGACGACACAACAGTGCTAGGTTTGATTACCAACAACAATGAGACGGCCTACAGGGAGGAGGTGAGGGCCCTCGGAGTGTGGTTTCAGGAAAATAACCTCACACTCAACGTCAACAAAACAAAGGAGATGATCGTGGACTTCAGGAAACAGCAGAGGGAGCATCACCCCTATTCACATCAACGGGACAGTAGTGGAGAAGGTGGAAAGTTTTAATTTCCTTGGCGTACACATCACAGACAAACTGAAATGGTCCACCCACACAGACAGCGTGGTGAAAAAGGCGCAACAGCAGCTCTTCAACCTCAAGTGGCTGAAGAAATTTAGCTTGTCACTGAAAACTCAAAAACCTTTCACCGCCTGGTACGGCAACTGCTCCGCCCACAACAAACCGGGGCAAACTACCTGCCCTCCAGGACACCTACACCACCCGATGTCACAGGAAGGCCAAAAAGATCATCAAGGACAACAACCACTGCCTGTTCACCCCACTATCATCCAGAAGGTGAGGTCAGTACAGGTGCATCAAAGCTGGGACTGAGAGACTGAAAAACAAGGCCATCAGTCTGTTAAATCTCAAGGCCATCAGACTGTTCAACAGCCATCACTAACAACATACTGACTCAAATCTCTAGCCACTTTAATAATTACAAATTGGATGTAATAAATGTATCACTAGTCACTTTAAACAATGCCACTTTATATAATGTTTACATACCCTACATTACTCATCTCATATGTATATACTGTAATATATACCATCTACTGCATCTTGATTTGAACGGGTAACAAATCTTGATGCTGTGATTGCACACTGAGACATTTCAACTAACAGTTATGGGAGTTTATCTATGTTTGATTTGTTTTCAAATTCTTTGTGGGCCTGTGTGATCTGAGGGAAATATGTGTCTCTAATATGGCCATACATTTGGCAGGAGGTTAGGAAGTGCAGCTCAGTTTCCACCTCATTTTATGGGCAGTGGACACATAACATTGGTCAGTGGTCAGTAACATTGGTCAGGTACTCTGCCGCTGTGTACTTTCTGTTTAGGGCCAGATTCAGATTTCAGTTTGCTCTGTTTTTGATTAATTATTTCCAGTGTGTCAAATAGTTACCTTGTTGTTTTCTAATGATTTGGTTGAGTTTAATCGTGATGTTGTCCTGGGGCCCTTTGGTGTCAGTTTGTGTTTGTGAAGAGAGCCAGAACCAGCTGGCAGAGAGGACTCTTCTTTTGATTCATCTCTATGAAGTTTTGCTCTGCATGCATTATTTGAAGTTTTACATTGTACGCGAAGGATATTGTTTGTCCCATTTGTGAATTCTTAGTTGGTGAGTGGATCCCAGACGTGACTCATAGAGGGCAATGGGTTCTCCAACCGATTGAAGTATTTTTAGCCCGGATCCTAATTGGGACGTTGAGTTTTATGTTTCTCTTGCCTTGTCTTCAGATCGTTCACAGACTTACCTGTGGTGCTGATGTTAAGGCGGACGTAGTTATAATTATTTGTGTGCTCTAGGGCAATGGTATCTAGATAGAATTTGTATTTGTGGTCCTGACATCTGGACCTTTTTTGGAACATCATTATTTCTGTCTTTCTGAGATTCACTGTCAAGGCCTAAGTCTGAAATAACCTGTGGCCCTCCTTGGTTGGGGACAGAAGAACCATACCATCTGCAAACAGTAGACATTTGATTTCTGAGTCCAGTAGTGTGAGGCTGGGTGCTGCAGACTGATCTAGAGCCTTGCCAATTCATTGATACAGTGCCTTCAGAAAGTATTCATAGCCCTTGACCTATTACACATTCTGTTGAGTTCAAAATGAATAAAATGTTGGTCACTCATCTACACACCATACCCCATAACGACAAAGTAAAAACATGTTTTTAGATTTTTTTTATTTAAAAAAAGTAAATACAGAAATATCTCATTTACATAGGTATTCACACACGTCAGTGTTATTGAGTCTTTCTGGGTAAGTCTCTCAGACCTTTGCACATGTGGATTGTACAATATTTGCACATTATTATTTTTAAAATACTTCAAGCTCTGTGAAGTTTGGTTGTTGATCATTGCTAGACAGTCTTGCCATAGATTTTCAAGACAATTTCAGCCCAAAAATGTAAGTAGGCCACTCAGGAACTTTCAACGTCATCTTGGTAAGAAACTCCAGTGTAGATTTGCCCTTGTGTTTTAGGTTATTGTCCTGCTGAAAAGGGAATTTGTCTTGCAGTGTCTGTGAGAAAGCAGACTGAACCAGGTTTTCCTCTAGGAATTTCCCTGTGCTTAGCTCTACTTAATTTATTTTTGTCCAAAAAACTCCCTAATCCTTGCTGATGACACGCATACCCATAACATGATGCAGCCACCACGATGCTTGAAAATATGGAGGGTGGTACTCAGTGATGTGTTGTGTTGGATTTACCACAAACATAATGCTTTGTATTCGGAACATAAAGACAATTTATTATCCATTTTTTGGGCAGTTTTACTTTAGTGCCTTGTTGCAAACAGGGTGCAAGTTTTGGATTATTTTATTCTTTACAGGCTTCCTTCTTTTCACTGTCATTTAGGTTAGTATTGTGGAGTAACTACAATGTTGTTGATCCATTCTCAGTTTTCTCCTATCACTGCCATTAAACTCTGCAACTGTTAAAGTTACCATTGGCCTCATTGTAAAATCCACGAGCGGTTTCCTTCCTCTCCTGCAACTGAGTTAGGAAGGACGCCTGTATCTTTGTAGTGACTGGGTGTATTGATACACCATCCAATGTGTAATTAATAACTTCACCATAATCAAAGGGATATTTAATGTCTGCTTTAAAAAAAATCCATCTACCAATACTGTAGGTGCCCTTCTTTGCAAGGCATAGGAAAACCACCCTGGTCTCTGTGGTTGAATCTGTGTTTGAAATTCACTGCTCGACTGAGGGACCTTACATATAATTGTATGTGTGGGGTACGTACTGTAGATGAGGTAGTCATTAAACAAATCATGTTACACAAAATCTAAATGTACATTTTAATTGAATAATACATTTTAAAGTCAGGCTGTAGCACAACGTAATGTGGAAAAAGTAAAGAGATGTGAATACTTTCTGAAGACACATGTTGAAGAAGGTGGGGCTCAAGCTACATCCCTGTCTCACCCTACAGCCCTGAGGAAAGAAATCTGTGTGCATATTGTCATTTAATGCACATTTGTTGTTTGTGTACGTTGATTTTATAATATCATATGTTTCGCGACCAACACTGCTTTCACTCAATTTGTAGATCAGACCCTCATGCCAAATTGAGTCAAAAGCTTTTTGGAAATCAACAAAGCATGAGAAGACTTTGCTTTTGTTTTTGATTCTTTGTCAATAAGGGTTTGCAGGGTGTATATGTGGTCTGTCATACATTATCTTGGTAAGAAGCCAATTTGACATTTGCTCTCTACATTGTTTCCACTGAGGAAATGTGGTGTCTGCTGTTGATGATACTGCAGAGGTTTTTTCAAGAGGTGGCTGTTTAACAGATTCTAAGGCAATTATCGGGGTCAAATTTGTCTCCATTGTGCAATGGGGAGATCAGACTTTGATTCCAAATATTGGGGAAGAGGCCAGAGCTAAGGATAATGTTAAGTAGTTTAAGTATAGCTAATTTGGATTTGTGGTCTGTGTTAAGGAAACCATCAACACCACAGGCCATTTTGAGTTGGAGGGTTTGTATTTTGTGCAGTAGTTCATCCAATGTAATTGGAGAATTCAATGGGTTCTGAAAGTCTTTAATAGCTAATTCAAAATGTACTCTGAGTGTACAAAACATTAGGAACATCTGCTCTTTCCATGACATAGACTGACCAGGTGAATCCAGGTGAAAGTTATGATCCCTTATTGCTGTCAATTATTAAATCCACTTCAATCAGTGTAGATGAAGGGAAGGAGAAAGGTTAAAGATGTTTTTTGAGACATGGAATGTGTATGTGTGCCATTCAGATGGTGAACGTGCAAGACAAGAGATTCAAGTGCCTTTGAAAGGGGTATGGATGTGTGCGTATTTGAGAGTGTGTTCACTTTCTGTTTCTACAACTTGATTGGAGTCCACCTGTGGTACATGCAATTGATTGGACATGATTTGGAAAGGCACACATCAGTCTATATAAGGTCCCACAGATGATAGTGCATGTTAGATAACAAAAAAAGTTGAGGTTGAAGGAATTCTGCAGAGCTACAAGACAGGATTATGTTGAGGCACAGATCAGGGGAAGGGTACCAAAACATGTCTGCAGCATTGAAGGTCCCCAAGAACACAGTGGCCTCCATCATTCTTAAATGGAAGAAGTTTGGAACCACCAAGACTCTTCCTAGAGCTGGCTGCCCGGCCAAACTGAACAGTCGGGGGAGAAGGGCCTTGGTCAGAGAGGTGACCAAGAACCCGATGGTCACTCTGACAGAGCTCCAGAGTTCCTCTGTGGAGATGAAAAAACCTTCCAGAGGAACAACCATCTCTGCAGCACTCCACCAATCAGGCCTTTATGGTGGAATGGCCAGACGGAAGCCACCCCTCAGTAAAAGGCACATGACAGCCCACTTGGAGTTTGCTAAAAGTCACCTAAAGACTCTCACAACATGAGAAACACGATTCTCTGGTCTGATGAAACCAAGATTGAACTCTTTGTCCTGAAAGCCAAGCATCACGTCTGGAGGAAACCTGGCAACCTCCTTATGGTGAAGCATGGTGGTGGCAGCATCATGCTGTGGGGATGTTTTTAAACGTCAGGGACTGGGAGACTCTTCAGGATTGAGGGAAAGATGAACATAACAAAGTACAGAGAGATACTTGATGAAAACCAGCTCCAGAGCACTCAGGACCTCAGACTGGGGCGAAGCTTCACCTTCCAACAGGACATCGACCCTAAGCACACAACCAAGACAACACAGGAGTGGCTTCGGGACACGTCTCTGAATGTCCTTGAGTGGCCCAGCCAGAGCCCAGACTTGAACCTAACTGAACATCTCTGGAGAGACCTGAAAATAGCTGTGCAGCAACGCTCCCCATCCAACCTGACAGATCTTGAGAGGATCTGCAGAGAAGAATGGGAGAAACTCCCCAAATACAGGTGTGCCAAGCTTGCAGCGTCATACCCAACAAAACTCGAGGCTGTAATCGCTGCCAAAGGTGCTTCAACAAAGTGCTGAGTAAGGGGTTTGAATACTTATGTAAATGTTATATTTCAGTATTTAAAAAAATTCTACAAACCTATTTTTGCTTTGTCATTATGGGTAATTGTGTGTAGATTGATGAGGGGAAAAAACAATTTAATCAATTTCAGAATAAGTTTGTAACGTAACAAAAATGTGGGAAAAGTCATGGGGTCCGAATGTAAAGTATTCAGACTGCTTTACTTTTTCACATTTTGTTGCCTTACAGCCTGAATTTAAAATGGATTCAGGCTAGGCCCCTTTTTTCTCCACTTTCTGCCTCAAATGACAGTGAAAGTAAACTGCCTGTAGCTCAGGCCCTGAAGCCAGGATAGGATGGTAGGCGAAAATCCAAAGAAAAACCAACCAGAATTTCATTTTTTTGAGACCATCCTCTTAGTAATGCAAGAGAAACAACATATTGGAAATTAGCTCCCTGGATGCAATTCCTATGGCTTCCACAGGGTGTCAGCAGTCTATGTTCAATGTTTCAGGCTTGTAACTTCAACAATGAATAAGAAATAACAGTTTTAGTTGAAGGACACAGTCTTGGAAATGTGTGTTTGCGTGCGCCATGATGACATTATGCACCTGCTAAAATCGGTTTCCTATTGAATATACTTCTTTCTGAAAGAAATATTATAGTTTGATGAAATTTTAGGGTATCTGAGGAGTAAATAGAAATGTATTTTGACTTGTTGAAACAAAGTTTAGGGTTAGATTTTCGGATTCCTTTCTCTGCAAGTTGAACGAGTGGATTTCTCAAAACGATGACACCAATTAAACTGACTTTTTGGGATTTAAAGAAGGATTTTATCTAACAAAATGACACTACATGTTATAGCTGGGACCCTTTGGATGACAAATCAGAGGACGATTTTCAAAAAGTAAGTGAATATTTAATCGTTATATGTGAATGTATGAAACCTGTGCCGGTGGAAAAATATTTTGATGTGGGGAGCCGTCTTCAAACAATCGCATGGCATGTTTTCGCTGTAATAGCTACTGTAAATCAGACAGTGCAGTTATATTAACAAGAATTTCAGCTTTCAGCCGATATAAGACACTTATGTGTATCTAAATGTTTAAAATCCATAATATTTTTGATTATTTAATTTAATTGCGCACCCTCCAGTTTCACCGAAAGTTGTCCCACTAGCGGGACACCGATCCTTAGATGATCTTTGAATGAATACCCGATCTCTGTACCCCAGACATACAATTATCTGTAAAGTTCCTCAATCAAAGGTTTGTCAATGTCTCGCAAAGTCGGGCACCAATTGGTAGAAGAGAAACAATGTTTTTAAACTAGAAGCTGAATATCCCTTTGAGCATGGTGAAGTTATTAATTAGGCTTTGAATGGTGTATCAATACATCCAGTCGCTACAAAGATACGGGCGTCCTTCCTTTCTCAGTTGCCAGAGAGAAAGGAAACTGCTCAGCTATGAGCCAATGGTGATTTTAAAAACAGTTACAGAGTTTAATGGTTGTGGTATGAGGGAACTGAGGATGGATAAACAACATTGTAGTTACTCTACCTTGCTAACCTAAATGACACAGTGAAAAGAAGGAAACACTAATATTCCAAAACATGCATCCTGTTTGAAACAAGGCACTTACGTAAAAATTTGTCAAATGTACTTTTTGTCCTGAATAAAAAGCGTTATGTTTTGGGACAATCCAACACAACACATCACTGTATTTGTATTTTCAAGCATGGGGGTGGCTGTATCATGTTATGGGTATGCTTGTCATCGGGAGGTAAGCACAGGCAACATCCTAGAGGAAACCCTGATTCAGTCTGCGTTCAACAGACACTGGGAGACAAATTCAACTTTCCGCAGGACAATAATCTAAAACACAAGGGCAAATCTACACTGGAGTTGCTTACCAAGACGACAATGAATGTTTCTGAGTGGCCTAGTTACAGTTGTTATAACTTATATTTGTTTGAAAATCTACAGCAAGACTTGAAAATGGCTGTCTAGCAATCATCAACAATGAACTTGACAGAGTTTGAAGAATTTAAAAAGGAATAATGGGAAAGTATTGTACAATTCAGGTGTGTAAAGCTCTTCGCTGCCAAAGGTGCTTCTACAAAGTATTGACTCAAGGGTGTGAATAGTTATGTAAATTAGATATTTATGTATTTCATTTTCAATACATTTGCAAAAATGTCTAACAACATGTTTTCACTTTGTGTGTAGATGGGTAAGAAATAATATAATTGTTATCCATTTAGAATTCAGGCTGTAACACGACATAATGAGGATTAAGTCAAGGGGTATGGGGGGGGGGGGGGGGGGGGGGGGGCTGCTCCCTGGCCTGCACATGGCTGCAGGATATTGCTTTTCCACATAAAGCAGGGCTAATAAGAGCCTCAGTGCAGCCACTCTGAAACGAGCACAAGCATACATTCAACAGTGATAGACTCCTCTGCTGCCCAGTAGATGGACTGTCACACTGTGGTCATGCATCCTGCTGTACAGGGAATCATTCAACAGGTAGTGTAAAAAGATAGGACCATAAGAGAAAAGCAACTGTAGTGGTGGTAGAGCGAGAGATGCATAGCAACATTATATACTGAGAGAAAGCAGGATGTGAGAGAAATAAAAAGGCTGGATTTGAGGAGAAGAAAAGAGAGAGAGATAGTCAGGCCAAACAGACTGTAATTCATTACCCTGCAAAAAAAACTGAGGAAGAGAGAAATGGAAGGAGAAAGGGAAATGGAGGGAGAGAGAGAAGGAGGGAGAAACAGGGACAGGGAGAGACAAAATTAAAATATCTGTTTCTGTCCCTGAGGGGTAGTCAGTTATTATAAAGCCATTGTGGCCAGCGACAGAGTACGCTTCCAGAACGCATTCTGAGCCATGCTCAATGAGTCAGACCTTATAGCCTGGTTCAGCTGGGGAGGAAGGGAGGGAGGGTCACAGGGGGGAGATAATGGATGCAGGAGAAGAGAAAGAAAGGGAGGGAGGGTGGGAGGGTGGTAGGAAGGGAGGTGGAGAGGGGAGGATAGGGGGTGTGTCCAAAAACACAGACCCACTGAAGCCTGTCCCTACCCTCCGTGACAAGGAGATTCCTTCTCCACCCAACAAAGCTGGACCAGGTGGGAGGATGGATGGACTGAAAGGGCAAGAGAGAAGGGAGGAGTGAAGAAGGGAGGAGAGAAGGGAGGAGAGAAGGGAGGAGAGAAGGGAGGAGAGGGAGGGAGAAGGGAAGGGAGAAGAGAAAGGAGGAGGGAGGAGGGGAGAAGGGAGGAGAGAAGGGAGGAGAGAAGGGAGGAGGGGAGAAGGGAGGAGGGGAGAAGGGAGGAGAGAAGGGAGGAGAGAAGGGAGGAAGGGAGGAGGGGAGAAGGGGAGAAGGGAGGAGGGGAGAAGGGAGGAGGGGAGAAGGGAGGGGAGAAGAAGGGAGGGGAGAAGGGAGGAGGGAGAAGGGAAGGGAGAAGGGAGGAGGAGAGAAGGGGAGGAGGAGAGAAGGGAGGGGGAAGGGAGGAGGGGAGAAGGGGGGAGGGGAGAAGGGAGGAGGAGAGAAGGGAGGAGAAGGGAGGAGAGAAGAAGGGAGGAGAGAAGGGAGGAAAGAAGGGAGGAGGGAAGGGAGGAGGGGAGAAGGGGAGAAGGCAGGAGGGGAGAAGGGAGGGGTAAAGGGAGGAGAGAATGGAGGAGGGGAGAAGGGAGGAGAGAAGAAGGGAGCGGAGAAAGGAGGAGGGGAGGAGGAAAGAAGGGAGGAGAGAAGGGAGGAGAGAAGGGAGGAGGGGAGAAGGGAGGGGTAAAGGGAGGAGAGAATGGAGGAGGGGAGAAGGGAGGAGAGAAGAAGGAAGGGGAAAAGAAAGTAGGAGGGGAGAAGGGAGATGAGGAGGGTAAGGGAGGAGAGAAGGGAGGAGGGGAGAAGGGGAGAGAGAGAAGGGAGGAGGATAGAAGAAGGGAGGAGAGAAGGGAGGAAAGAAGGGAGGAGAGAAGGGAGGAGAGGAGATGGGGAAAAGGGAGGAGGGGAGAAGGGAGGAGACAAGGGAGGAGACAAGGGAGGAGACAAGGGAGGAGGGGAGAAGGGAGGAGAGAAGGGAGGGGGAGAAGGGAGGAGGGGAGAAGGGAGGAGAGAAGGGAGGAGAGAAGGGAGGAGGGAAGGGAGGAGGTGAGAAGGGAGGAGAGAAGGGAGGAGGGGAGAAGGGGAGAAGGGAGGAGGGGAGAAGGGAGGGGAGAAGGGAGGAGAGAAGGGAGTAGGGGAGAAGGGAGGAGAGAAGAAGGGAGGGGAGAAGGGAGGGGAGAAGGGAGGAAGGGAGAAGGGAGGGGAGAAGGGAGGAGGGGAGAAGGGAGGAGGAGGAAGGGAGGAGAGAAGGGGGAGAAGGGAGGGAGAAGGAAGGGGAGAAGGGAGGAGAGAAGGGAAGGGGAGGAGGGAGAAGGAGGGAGGAAGGGAGAAGGGAAGGGGAGGAGGGAGAAGGGAGGAGAGAAGGAAGGAGGAGAGGGAAGGGGAGAAGGGAGGAGAGAAGGGAGAAGGGAAGGGGAGGAGTAGAGAAGGGACGGTAGGAGAAGGGAGGGGAGAAGGGAGGAGAGAGGAAGGGGGGAGGGGGAGGGAGAGAAGGGAGGAGGAAGGGAGGAGGGGAGAAGGGAAGGGAGAAGGAGGAGGAGAGAAGGCGGGGAGGAGAAGGGAGGAGGAAGGGAGGAGAGAAGGGAGGAGGGGAAGGGGAGGAGTAGAGAAGGGACAGTAGGAGAAGGGAGGGGAGAAGGGAGGAGAGAAGGGAGGAGAGAAGAGGAGGAGGGAGAAGGAAGGGAGGAGGGGAGACGGGAGGGGAGAAGGGAGGAGGGGAAAAGGGAGGAGAGAAGGAAGGAGGGGAGAAGGGAGGGGAGAAGGGAGGAAGGGAGAAGGGGAAGGGGAGGAGAAGGGAGGGGAGAAGGGAGGGGGAGGAGGAGGAGGGGAGAAGGGACGAGGGGAGAAGGGAGGGGAAAGGGAGGAGGCGAGAAGGGAGGGGAGAAGGGAGGGGAGAAGGAAGGAGGAGAGAAGGGAGGAGAAAAAGGAGGAGAGAAGAGAGGAGAGAAGGGAGGAGGGAGAGAGGAGAGGGAGAGAGAGGGAGGAGAGAAGGGAGGAGGGGAGAAGGAGAGGGGAGAAGGGAGGGAGAGAGGGAGGAGAGAAGGGAGGAGGGGAGAAGGGAGGGGGGAGGGGGAAGGGGGAGAGAGGGGAGGGGAGGAAGGGGGAGGGGAGAAGGGAGGAGAGAAGAAGGGAGGGGAGAAGGGAGGAGGGGAGAAGGGAAGGGAGAAGGGAGGAGGAGAGAAGGGGAGGAGGAGAGAAGGGAGGGGGAAGGGAGGAGAGAAGGGAGGAGGGGAGAAGGGAGGGGTAAAGGGAGGAGAGAATGGAGGAGGGGAGAAGGGAGGAGGAGAGAAGAAGGAAGGGGAAAGAAAGTAGGAGGGAGAAGGGAGATGAGGAGGGGAGAAGGGAGAGAAGGGAGGAGGAGAGGGGAGGGAGGGAGGAAGGAAGGGAGGATAGAAGAAGGGAGGGAGAAAGAAGGAAGGAAAGAAGGGAGGAGAAGGGAGGGAGATGGGGAGAAGGAGAGGGAGGGAGGAAGGGGAGGAGACAAGGGAGGAGAGAGAGGGGAGGGAGGAGGGAGAGGGAGGGAGAAAGGGAGGAGACATGGGAGGAGGGAAGGGAGGGAAGGGAGTAGAGAGAAGGGAGGAGGGAGAAGGAAGGGAGGAGGGGAGAAGGGAGGGGAGAAGGGAGAGAGAGAGAGGGATGGGGAGAAGGGAGGAGAGAAGAAGGGAGGGGAGAAGGGGAGAAGGGAGGAAGGGAGAAGGGAGGAGGGAGAGGGAGGGAGGGAGAGAAGGGAGGAGGAGAGGGAGGGAGAGAAGGGAGGAGAGAAGGGAGGAGGGGAGAAGGGAGAAGAGAAGGGAGGAGGGAGAGAGGGAGAGAAGGAAGGAGGGAAGGGAGAATGGGAGAAGGGAGGAGAGAAGGGAGAAGGGAAGGGGAGGAGGGGAGAAGGGAGGAGAGAAGGGAGGAGAGAAGGAAGGAGGGGAGAAGGGAAGGGGGAGAAGGGAGGAGAGCAGGGAGAAGGGAAGGGGAGGAGGGGAGAAGGGAGGAGGAGAGAAGGGAGGAGAGAAGGGGAGAGAAGGGAGAAGGGAGGGGAGAAGGGAGGAGGAGAGGGAGGAGAGAAGGGAGAAGGGGAAGGGGAGGAGTAAGAAGAGGGCGGTAGGAGAAGGGAGGGGAGAAGGGAGGAGAGAAGGGAGGAGGGGAGAAGGGAGGAGAGAAGGGAGGAGGGGAGAAGGAGGGAGGGAAGAGGGAGGAGGAGATAAGGGAGGAGGGGAGAAGGGAGGAGAGAAGGGAGGAGGGGAGAAGGGAGGAGGGGAGAAGGGAGGGGAGAAGGGAGGAGGGGAGAAGGGGGGAGAAGGGAGGGGAGGGGGAGGGGGAGGGAGAGAAGGGAGGAAGATGGTGACAAGGGAAAGACCAGGTGAATGAATAAGCGAGAGTGGAAAGAGAAAGGGAGGTGAAGATGTGTAGAGAGAGTGGGAGAGATGACTTGTAGAGAGAAAGAGAGAAAGAGAGGGGGTTGAGTCAGTGAGTGGGACAGGGTAAGGCATGCTTGGCTTTTATTGGTACACTGAGCCAATTCATATACTGTAACTGCAACTAAATTTAGACTTCACTGTAGCCTTCTGTATGGCTCCCCCAGCTCAGGCTTCATCTATCTTCTGGGCTACTCACATTACACACAAACACCCACTCACTCAGTCACTCACTCAGTCACTCAGTCACTAACTCACACACACACACACACACACACACACACACACACACACACACACACACACACACACACACACACACACACACACAGTCTGCAGACAGGATTATTATTTTAGTCTAGGGGACACTTGACTTAAACAACTTGCTTTCATGACTGTGCTCGTTTAATTCTGCTCTTCCCCCTCTGTCAAACCCCTCTCTTCCTCTCCATACCCTCCTATCTGCTTAGTATTGTCACCCGAGATGCTTCACAGGGTCTCCTATTCACTGTGTTTCCCGGTCATAAAACTTCTGTGACTGCAAACATCGACCTCAAAGGGTTTACCTCAACACCCCTGGCAGCAAGCCTGCACCCCTACCTCTACTTCCCTGCCACATGCACCTCTACCTCTATTTCACTGCCACCTGCACCTCTACCTGTATTTCCCTGCCACCTGCACCCCTACCTCTATTTCCCTGCCACCTGCACCCCTACCTCTATTTCCCTGCCACCTGCACCCCTACCTCTATTTCCCTGCCACCTGCACCATTACCTCTATTTCCCTGCCACCTGCACCTCTACCTCTATTTCCCTGCCACCTGCACCTCTACCTCTATTTCCCTGCCACCTGCACCCCTACCTCTATTTCCCTGCCACCTGCACCTCTACCTCTATTTCCCTGCCACCTGCACCCCTACCTCTATTTCCCTGCCACCTGCACCTCTACCTCTATTTCCCTGCCACCTGCACCTCTACCTCTATTTCCCTGCCACATGCACCCCTACCTCTATTTCCCTGCCACCTGCACCCCTACCTCTATCTCCCTGCCACCTGCACCCTTACCTCTATTTCCCTGCCACCTGCACCCCTACCTCTATTTCCCTGCCACCTGCACCCCTACCTCTATTTCCCTGCCACCTGCTCCCCTACCTCTATTTCCCTGCCACCTGCACCCCTACCTCTATTTCCCTGCCACCTGCACCCCTACCTCTATCTCCCTGCCACCTGCACCCCTTTAACTCTATCCCCCCTGCACCCCTCTAACTCCCCTGCACCCCTCTAACTCTGTCTCCCCTGCACCCCTCTATCTCCCCTGCACCCCTCTATCTCCCCTGCACCCCTCTAACTATATCTCCCCTGCACCCCTCTAACTCTATCACCCACGGCACCCCTCTAACTCTATTCCCCCTGCACCCCTCTAACTATCTCCCCCGGCACCCCTCTAACTCTATCTCCCCTGCACCCCTCTAACTATCTCCCCCGGCACCCCTCTAACTCTATCTCCCCTGTACCCCTCTAACTCTATCTCCCCTGCACCCCTCTATCTCCCCTGCACCCCTCTAACTCTATCTCCCCTGCACCCATCTAACTCTATCTACCCTGCACCCCTCTAACTCTATCTCTCCCCTGCACCCCTCTAACTCTATCTCCCCTGCACCCCTCTAACTCTATCTCCCCCTGCACCCCTCTAACTCTATCTCCTCCTGCACCTCTCTAACTCTATCTCCCCCTGCACCCCTCTAACTCTATCTCTCCCCTGCACCCCTCTAACTCTATCTCCCCCTGCACCCCTCTAACTCTATCTCCTCCTGCACCTCTCTAACTCTATCTCTCCCTGCACCTCTCTAACTCTCTCTCCCTGCACCTCTCTAACTCTATCTCTCCCTGCACCTCTCTAACTCTATCTCCCCTGCACCCCTCTAACTCTATCTCTCCCTGCACCTCTCTAACTCTATCTCCCCTGCACCCCTCTAACTCTATCTCCCCCTGCACCCCTCTAACTCTATCTCTCCATGCACCTCTCTAACTCTATCTCCCCTGCACCCCTCTAACTCTATCTCCCCCTGCACCCCTCTAACTCTATCTCTCCTGATCCCCTCTTACTCTATCTCCCTACACTGTGTGGGGCAGGAGCTGGCACAACACATACAGGTTTATATAAACTCGCATCCAGTCGTCTGAGGGACACATGTTTCTAAGAGAACATCTTAGTAGGCCAAAGGTTACCAAATAGAAACCATGCCATAGTACTAGTAGGCTCCAACACCAACGTAACTACGCTCTCTCCAAACAACAGTCACTACCGGGTTCCAAACTGCCTCTGGAAGCAACGTCGGCACAAGAACTGTTCGTTGGGTGCTTCATGAAATGGGTTTCCAAAGCCAAGTAGCCGCACACAAGCCTAGGATCACCATGTGCTGTGCCAAGAGTCGACTGGAGTGGAGTAAAGCTCGCCACCATTAGATCCTGGAGCAGTGGAAACACCTTCTCTGGGGTGATGAATCACGCTTCACCACCTGGCAGTTCGACGGACAAATCTGTGTTTGGCGGATGCCAGGAGAACACTACCTGCCCCAGTGTATAGTGCCAACTGTAAAGTTTGATGGTGGAGGAATAATTGTCTGGAGATGTTTTTCATGGTTCAGACCTCTTAGTTCCAGTGAATGGAAATCTTAACGCTACAGCGTACAATGACATTCTAAACGATTGTGTGCTTCCAACTTTGTGGCAACAGATTGGGGAAGGTGGCTGAATGGAAGCAAGTCCCCTCAGCAATGTTCCAACATCTAGTGGAAAGCCTCCCAGTAGAGTGGAGGCTGTTATAGCAGTAAAGGGGAGACCAACTCCATATTAATGCCCATGATTTTGGAATGAGATGTTTGACAAGGAGGTGTCCACATACTTTTGGTCATGTACTGTATATTCACAGATACAATTCTGAGAAATGTTTTTTTTAAATAACACCACCATGACTCAGAGACCATCCTGATTCCCCCCCCTCACACACACACACACCACACGCGCACACACGCACACGCACACACACAGAATATATTTTACTATCCTTGTGCTTGTGGGGACCTAGAATTGATTTCCAAGCAAAATTAAATTTTCCCTAACCCTTAATCCTACACCTAACCCTTACCCTTACCCTAACCATAACCCAAACCTTAACCCCTAACCCTAACTCCTAACCCTAAACTTAACACCTAACCCCTAACCCTAATTCTACCTCTAACCCCAAGACTGAAATAGCCTTTGTCCTCGTGGGGACCTGGGAAATGTCCCCACAATGGAGAATTTTACTTGTTGTACTGTCCTTGTGGGGACTTTTGGGGATTTACTGTACCCACGAGGACAGTAATACAACCCCCCCCCCCCCTCCCAACACACACACACACACTCAATCACTACATAGGTTTCGGAAGGAAACCTCGCCCAGGCCCCCCACGGCCTTCTTTGACGTTGCCTTGACAGCAGCAACATCAACAACATTATCAACATCAATAATAACCTGGTATTACAGCTAACGTTACAGATAAATGCACCCTGCTGACTCACTATGAACAAGAAATGGGGTTTGTTTGGTGTGCGCGTGTTCTCACTTGTTTTTTCTTGTAGAAGCCCTTTTTGTCACAGTTGGGGATACGGAAGCCTCTGGGGTTGAGCACATTGGAGATTTTAAGACTGTTCAGGATGCTTTCCATCTCTCTCCTGCATGGGCCCTGCACACACAGCACACAACACCTCAATGAAACATTACTAACCACTGTACTAACCCTGTATAACACTGTTATAACACTGTACTAACAAAGTAATAACACTGTAATAGCACTGTACTAACCCTGTAATAACAGTGTAATAAAACTGTAATAACACTGTAATAACCCTGTACTAACCCTGTACTAACACTGTACTAACAAAGTAATAACACTTTGATAACACTGTAACCCTGTAATAACACTGTACTAACCCTGTAATAAAACTGTAATAACACTGTACTAACCCTGTAATAACACTGTACTAACACTGTAATAACAGTGTACTAACCCTGTAATAACCCTGTACAAACCCTGTACTAACACTGTAATAACAATGTACTTACCCTGTACTAACACTGTAATAACAGTGTACTAACCCTGTAATAACCCTGTACAAACCCTGTACTAACACTGTAATAACAATGTACTTACCCTGTAATAACACTGTAATAACAATGTACTAACCCTGTACTAACCCTGTAATAACACTGTACTAACCCTGTAATAACCCTGTAATAACACTGTACTAACCCTGTAATAACACTGTACTAACCCTGTAATAACACTTTAATAACAATGTACTAACCTTATAATAACGCTTTACTAACCCTGTACTAACCCTGTAATAACACTGTACTAACCCTGTAATAACCATGTAATAACACTGTAATAACCCTGTGCTAACCCTGTACTAACCCTGTACTAACCCTGTACTAACACTGTACTAACACTGTACTAACACTGTACTAACCCTGTAATAGAACTGTAATACACTGTACTAACCCTGTAATAAAACTGTAATAACACTGTACTAACCCTGTAATAACCCTGTAATAACACTGTACTAACCCTGTAATAACCCTGTACTAACACTGTAATAACAGTGTACTAACCCTGTAATAACCCTGTACAAACCCTGTACTAACACTGTAATAACAATGTACTGACCCTGTAATAACACTGTAATAACAATGTACAAACCCTGTACTAACCCTGTAATAACACTGTACTAACCCTGTAATAACCCTGTAATAACACTGTACTAACCCTGTACTAACACTGTACTAACACTGTACTAACACTGTACTAACACTGTACTAACACCGTACTAACACCGTACTAACACCGTACTAACACTGTACTAACACTGTAATAACCATGTAATAACTCTGTAATAACACTGTACTAACCCTGTACTAACCCTGTAATAACCCTGTAATAACCCTGTAATAACCCTGTAATAACACTGTACGAACCCTGTACTAACCCTGTACTAACCCTGTAATAACATTGTAATAACACTGTAATACGACTGTGTGCGTGTGTGTCTGTGTTTGGTATGGTCGTTTGTACAGTATTGGAGATTTTAAGACTGTTCAGGATGCTTTCCATCTCTCTCCTGCATGGGCCCTGCACACACAGCACACAACACCTCAATAAAACATTACTAACCACTGTACTAACCCTGTATAACACTGTTATAACACTGTACTAACCCTGTAATAACCCTATACAAACCCTGTACTAACACTGTACTAACAAAGTAATAACACTGTAATAGCACTGTACTAACCCTGTAATAACAGTGTAATAAAACTGTAATAACACTGTAATAACCCTGTACTAACCCTGTACTAACACTGTACTAACAAAGTAATAACACTTTAATAACACTGTAACCCTGTAATAACACTGTACTAACCCTGTAATAAAACTGTAATAACACTGTACTAACCCTGTAATAACCCTGTAATAACACTGTACTAACCCTGTAATAACACTGTACTAACACTGTAATAACAGTGTACTAACCCTGTAATAACCCTGTACAAACCCTGTACTAACACTGTAATAACAATGTACTTACCCTGTAATAACACTGTAATAACAATGTACTAACCCTGTACTAACTCTGTAATAACACTGTACTACCCCTGTAATAACCCTGTAATAACACTGTACTAACCCTGTAATAACACTGTACTAACCCTGTAATAACACTTTAATAACAATGTACTAACCCTATAATAACACTTTACTAACCCTGTACTAACCCTGTAATAACACTGTACTAACCCTGTAATAACCATGTAATAACACTGTAATAACCCTGTGCTAACCCTGTACTAACCCTGTACTAACCCTGTACTAACACTGTACTAACACTGTACTAACCCTGTAATAGAACTGTAATACACTGTACTAACCCTGTAATAAAACTGTAATAACACTGTACTAACCCTGTAATAACCCTGTAATAACACTGTACTAACCCTGTAATAACCCTGTACTAACACTGTAATAACAGTGTACTAACCCTGTAATAACCCTGTACAAACCCTGTACTAACACTGTAATAACAATGTACTGACCCTGTAATAACACTGTAATAACAATGTACTAACCCTGTACTAACCCTGTAATAACACTGTAATAACCCTGTACTAACCCTGTAATAACACTGTACTAACACTGTACTAACACTGTACTAACACTGTACTAACACCGTACTAACACCGTACTAACACCGTACTAACACTGTAATAACCATGTAATAACTCTGTAATAACACTGTACTAACCCTGTACTAACCCTGTAATAACCCTGTAATAATCCTGTAATAACCCTGTAATAACACTGTACGAACCCTGTACTAACCCTGTACTAACCCTGTAATAACACTGTAATAACACTGTAATACGACTGTGTGCGTGTGTGTCTGTGTTTGGTATGGTCGTTTGTACAGTATTATGAGAGATACAGTGGAGCAAAAAAATGATTTAGTCAGCCACCAATTGTACAAGTTCTCCCACTTAGAAATATGAGAGAGGCCTGTAATTTTCATCATAGGTACACTTCAACTATGACAAACAATATCAATTTAAAAGATCCAGAAAATCACATTGTAGGATTTTTAATGAATTTATTTGCAAATTATGGTGGAAAATAAGTATTTGGTCAATAACAAAAGTTTATCTCAATACTTTGTTATATACCCTTTGTTGGCAATGACAGAGGTCAAATGTTTTCTGTAAGTCTTCACAAGGTTTCCACACACTGTTGCTGGTATTTTGGCCTATTCCTCCATGCAGATCTCCTCTAGAGCAGTGATGTTTTGGGGCTGTTGCTGGGCAACACGGACTTTCAACTCCCTCCAAAGATTTTCTATGAGGTTGAGATCTGGAGACTGGCTAGGCCACTCCAGGACCTTGAAATGATTCTTACGAAGCCACTCCTTCGTTGCCCGGGCGGTGTATTTGGGATCATTGTCATGCTGAAAGACCCAGCCACGTTTCATCTTCAATGCCCTTGCTGATGGAAGGAGATTTTCACTCAAAATCTCACGATACATGGCCCCATTCATTCTTTCCTTTACACGGATCAGTCGTCCTGGTCCCTTTGCAGAAAAACAGCCCCAAAGCATGATGTTTCCACCCCCATGCTTCACAGTAGGTATGGTGTTCTTTGTATGAAACTCAGCATTCTTTGTCCTCCAAACACGACGAGTTGAGTTTTTACCAAAAAGTCTGCATGGAGGAATGGGCCAAAATACCAGCAACAGTGTGTGAAAACCTTGTGAAGACTTACAGAAAACATTTGACCTCTGTCATTGCCAACAAAATGTATATAACAAAGTATTGAGATAAACTTTTGTTATTTTCCAAATACTTATTTTCCACCATAATTTGCAAATAAATTCATAAAAATCCTACAATGTGATTTTCTGGATTTTTTTTTTCTCATTTTGTTTGTCATAGTTGAAGTGTACCTATGATGAAAATTACAGGCCTCTCTCATCTTTTTAAGTGGGAGAACTTGCACAATTGGTGGCTGACTAAATACTTTTTTGCCCCACTGTAGGTGGTGGTAGGTATTAAGTGTCTTTATCCACGGTGCATGAAATAGTCATTACTTACATACTCGGTCTCCCTCTTGTTATCCAGGGAGAAGTTGTGCATGTCGGAGTTGACTCCCCCAGACACTGACTCCACCTTGTAGCTCTGGCTCTTCTTATTCTGCTCCTTCTTGATCACGTCTAGCTTGGTGTGCATCGGCGGTTTGGCCTCTATCGCCCCCCGATGTCCACCACCTCCGCCTTCCACACCTACCGCGCCCCCTGCCACCATCTTGGTCGTCGTCACGGTGCCGTTGGCACGCCGTTCATCCCCTGCCCCGGAATGCTCCCCGCTTGTGTTCTCTGTCAAAGCAACAGGAAGTGATGTCATGGTTTAGAAACGTTTTCAAATGAAGTCCAAAAAGTTTGAGGATGAGTGTGTGTTGTTAGATTGTCATAGAGGATGGTCTATGCATTGGCAAGGAGATGAAACACCATTAAGTTAGCTTCAGGAACATCTTTACCAAGATGATGGTGTGTTTGGATGCTGTCAGAGTTCCAGAGTTTGCGAGTCTGAAATAGTCTAAACACTATAATGACCTGAGAATGAGACTGAGACCAGTGCCTCACAAGCTGTTCTAGGTCCCGAGACTGAGACAGAGAGGGAAATTGAGACAGAGAGAGAGAGAGAGAGAGAGAGGGAGAGAGAGAGGGGGGGGGCAGAGAGAGAGACACAGAGAGAGAGGGGGAGCAGAGAGAGAGCAGAGAGAGACAGAGAGAGAGGGGGAGCAGAGAGGGAGACAGACAGAGAGAGAAGGGAGCAGAGAGAGAGAGAGAGAGAGGGGGGGGGAAGAGAAAGAGACAGACAGAGAGAGAGGGGGATCAGAGAGAGAGAGGGCAGAGAGAGACAGAGAGAGATAGCCTTGCTATTGAGAAAGGCCACCGTAGGCAGACATGGCTCTCAAGAGAAGACAGGCTATGTGCACACTGCCCACAAAATGAGGTGGAAACTGAGCGGCACTCCCTAACCTCCTGCCCAATGTATGACCATATTCGAGAGACATACTTCCCCCAGATTACACAGATCCACAAAGAATTTGAAAACAAATCCAATTTTGATATCTACTGGGTGAAATTACACAGTGTGCCATCACAGCAGCATAATGTGTGACCTGTTGCCACAAGAAAAGGGCAACCAGTGAAGAGCCAACACCATTGTAAATAAAACCCATATTTATGCTTATGTGTACTTTATGTGTATTTATTTATGTGTACTTTAACCATTTGTACATTGTTACAACACTGTATATAGAGAGAGATTGTATATATACAGTGTTGTAACAATGTACAAATGGTTAAAGTACACATAAATACAGAAGCTTCTAGCCTCAGGACCGCACTCAGAAAATCTGGCCCAACCAAAACAAAAAGAAAAATATATCACCTATTGGAAAGACACCACTTAAAATCAAAGTAAACTTCAACGCTATTTGGCTCTAAACAGACAGTACATGGTGGCAGACTATCTGACCACTGTGACTGATAGAAAACTGAGGAAAACATTGACTAGGTACAGACTCAGTGAGCACAGTCTGGCTATAGAGACCGGTCGTCACAGACAAACCTGGCTAGCCGGAGAGAACAGGCTGTACTCACTCTGCTCCAGGGGAGAGGTAGAGATAGAGCAGCATTTCCTATAACACTGTGACAAATACTCAGACCTAAGAGAATATTTATTTCCCAAAATTATTATTCAATACAAAGAATTTGAAACTATAAAAGATGAAGAAAAAAATCTAATATTTATTGTGTGAAAAGCCAAAATGTGCAGTTTTGGCAGCCAAATATGTGTCCTCCTGCCACAACCTGAGGGACAGCCAGTGAAAAGTCCCTGTCGATAATATTTCCCATCTTGTTTTGTTGTGTCTTTCATACCACGTCATGTGTCTTCTCAGTCATGTTGACACTGGTCTACTACCAGGTCATGTGTCTTCTCAGTCATGTTGACACTGGTCTACTACCAGGTCATGTGTCTTCTCAGTCATGTTGACACTGGTCTACTACCAGGTCATGTGTCTTCTCAGTCATGTTGACACTGGTCTACTACCATTGCTTTAATGTATTGTTGTTCTCATTAATATTGTTGATGTAGTTGTTGTTAATGGTAATCCCATGTCCACTACTACTATTATTATTGCTGTTGGTCCCACCATTTATTTACATATAAATATATATATATTTTATATCTAAAAATATATATATATATTTTTTCGATATGTATACTTTGACAATGTAAGTGATAATGAACTTGCCATGTCAATAAAGTCAATAGAATTTAATTGAATTGAATTGAGGGAGGGAGAGAGAAAGAGAGAGAGAGAGAGAGCGAGAGAGAGAGAGAGAGAGAGAGAGAGAGAGAGAGAGAGAGAGAGAGAGAGAGAGAGAGAGAAAGAGAGACAGAGACAGAGACAGAGACAGAGAGAGAGAAGAGCTGTTCAATTCTACAACCACCTAAAAGGAAGCAAATCCCAAACCTGCTATTTGGCCCTAAACAGAGAGTAAACAGTGGCAGAATACCTGATCTCTGTGACTGACCCAAACTTAAGGAAGGTTTTGACTATGTACATACTCCGTGAGCATAGCCTTGCTATTGAGAGAGGCTGCTGTAGACAGACTTGGCTCTCAAGAGAAGACAGGCTATGTGCACACTGCCCACATAAAAATGTGGAATCTGAGCTGCACTTCCTAACCTCCTGCTAAATGTATGACCATATTAGAGACACATATTTCCCTCAGATTACATAGACCCACAAAGAATTAGAAAACAAATCCAATTTTGATAAACTCCCTTATCTATTTGGTGAAATACCACAATGTGCAATCACAGCAGCAAGATTTGTGACCTGTTGCCACAAGAAAAGGGCGACCAGTGAAGAACAAACACAATTGTAAATACAACCCATATGTATTTTCCGTTTTGTACTTTAACTAGCTGCACATTGTTACAACACTGTATATTGACATAATATGACATTTGAAATGTCTCTATTATTTTGGAACTTGTGTGAGTGTAATATTTACTGTTCACTTTTTACTGTTTATTTTACTTTTGTTTATCCATTTCACTTGCTTTGGCAATGTAAACATATATTTCCCATGCCAATAAAGCCCCCTGAATTGAATTGAAACAGAGAGAGGGAGAGCAGAGAGAGAAACAGAGAGAGACAGACAGACAGACAGACAGACAGACAGACAGACAGACAGACAGACAGACAGACAGACAGACAGACAGACAGACAGAGAGACAGAGGGGGAAGCTGAGAGAGAGGGGAGCAGAGAGAAATGGGGAGCATAGAGAAAGAGAGAGAGACAGAGAGAGAGGGGGAGCAGAGAGAGAGAGAGCGAGAGAGCAGAGAGACAGAGAGAGAGGGGAGCAGAGAGAGACAGATAGATAGATAGAGAGAGAGAGAGAGAGAGAGAGAGAGAGAGAGAGAGAGAGAGAGAGAGAGAGAGAAGAGCTGTTCAATTCTACAACCACCTAAAAGGAAGCAATTCCCAAACCTTCCATAACAAAGCCATCACCTACAGAGGGATGAACCTGGAGAAGAGTCCCCTAAGCAAGCTGTTCCTGGGGATCTGTTCACAAACACAAACACACCCCACAGAGCCCCAGGACAGCAAAATAATTAGATCCAACTAAACCATGAGAAAACAAAAAGATAAATACTTGACACATTCGAAAGAATTAACAACAAAAAATGAGCAACCTGGAATGATATTTGGCCATTAACAGAGAGTAAACAGTGGCAGAATACCTGACCACTGCGACTGACCCAAACTTAAGGACGGTTTTGACTATGCACATACTCAGTGAGCATAGCCTTGCTATTGAGAGAGGCTGCCGTAGGCAGACCTGGCTCTCAAGAGAAGACAGGCTATGTGCACACTGCCCACATAAAAAGGTGAAAACTGAGCTGCACTTCCTAACCTCCTGACAAATGTATGACCATATTAGAGACACATATTTCCCTTAGATTACATAGAACCACAAAGATTTAGAAAACAAATGCAATTTTGATAAACTCCCTTATCTATTGGGTGAAATACCACAATGTGCAATCACAGCAGCAAGATGTGTGACCTGTTGCCACAAGAAAAGGGCGACCAGTTAAGAACAAATTTATTTCTGCTTATTTATTTTCCCTTGTGTACTTTAACCATTTGTACATTGTTAAAACACTGTATATATATAATATGACATTTGTTATGTCTTTTTTGTTTTGAAACTTCTGTATGTGTAATGTTTACTGTTCATATTTATTGTTTATTTCACTTTTGTATATTAGCTACCTCACTTGCTTTGGCAATGTTAACACATGTTTCCCATACCAATAAAGCCCCTTGAATTGAATTGAATTCAAGGGAGAGGGGGAGCAGAGAGAGAGACAGACAGAGAGAGAGAGACAGACAGACAGACAGACAGACAGACAGACAGACAGACAGACAGACAGACAGACAGACAGACAGACAGAGAGAGAGGGGGGGAAGCTGAGAGAGAGAGAGAGAGAGAGAGAGAGAGAGAGAGAGAGCAGAGAGATTGACAGAGAGAGGGAGAGAGAGACAGAGGCAGAGAGAGAGAGAGAGAGTGAGACAGAGACAGAGAGAGACAGCCAGGGAGAATTGGGAGCAGAGAGAGAGAGAGAGAGAGAGAGCGAGAGAGAGAGAGAGAGAGAGAGAGAGAGACAGAGACAGAGACAGAGAGAGAGACAGCCATGGAGAGGGGAGAGCAGCGAGAGAGCGAGAGAGAGAGAGAGAGAGAGCGAGAGACAGAGCGAGCGAGAGAGAGAGAGAGCGAGAGAGAGACAGACAGACAGACAGACAGACAGACAGACGAGGGAGGAGCAGAGAGAGCGAGAGCGACAGGAAGTTAGTCGCTTGCTCCTGATATTTATAGACCACGTAGCTGGCAAAGATTCCTGACAAATCGTTAAAGACAGAGCAGAGCCCAGACCACCTGACCGGGTCAGAAGGAGAGATAGAAGAGGTGGAGGAGGGGGATTTTAACATCGCTCCCTAATATAGGAAAAGGACGAACTATCCACCATATGATCAGGGTCAGCCAGAACTACTATTGCCTACTGCACTATTACTGACCAGAGCCACATGAGGCCGTGTGCTATGCTGGACAGTACCGGTGCATCCCGAATGGCACCCTATTCCCTATACTACATTAGACTAGGGCCCATAAGGAAAAGGCTGCCATTAGCACACAGGCCCTGTGCAGATAACCATCTGAAGGCATTCAGGGAAAGAATGTCAACACTGGATTTGAACCTGGAATCGTGAGTCCAGCAGTGGGCTGAACACATTCAACTGGTCTTGGCAAAGACACACACACACACACAAAACCACAGACATACACTTATTTGAACACACACACGCAGTTACACACACACACACACACGTTGTAAGGATTGAGTAGAACCAAATATTGTCTTGCGGCAGTGTGGGCAGGGAGGGGCGGGTGGGGAGGGGCAGGACGGGGTACATTATGCATACAACTTAAACATCAACGATGTCATCATTGGTGTAAACAAGAACCTAGAAAACAACAACAAAATGGCTGCAGAATAGATAAAGCTTCCCCATCATCACCCTTCACCTTGAAACAAGACAAATCACTTCGACCAACTCCTAAAAACCAGAAATTAGTAGAAAGGATCCAAGGGGAGAGGGAGCCCAGTCTACACTGCATTCGGAAAGTATTCAGACCCCTTGACTTTTTCTATATTTTGTTACTTTAGAGCCTTATTCTAAAATGTTTTACATTTTATTTTTTTCCTCATTTATCTACACACAATACCCCATAATGACAAAGTTAAAACCATTTTTTGTTTTACATTTTGAAAACGTATAAAAAAAACTGAAATATCACATTTATATAAGTATTCTGACCCTTTACTGAGTACTTTGTTTAATCATCTTTGGCAGTGATTTTCAGCCTAAAGTCCTCTTGGGTATAAAACTACAATCTTAGCACACCTGTATTTTGAGAGTTTCTCCCATTCTTCTCTGCAGATCCTCTCAAGCTCTCTCAGGTTTGATAAGGAGTGTCACTGCACAGCTATTTTCAGGTCTCTCCAAAGATGTTTGATCGGGATCAAATCTGGGCTCTGGCAGGGCCACTCAAGGACATTCAGAGACTTGTCCCGAAGCCACTCCTGTGTTGTCTTGGCTTAGGGTTGTTGTCCTGGAGGAAAGTGAACCTTCGCCTCAGTCTGAGGTCCTGAGTGCTCTGTAGCAGGTTTTCATCAATGAACTCTCTGTACTTTGCTCCATTCATCTTACCCTTGATCCTGACTAGTCTCCCAATCCCTGTCACTGAAAAACATCCCCACAGCATGATGCTGCCACCACCATGCTTCACTGTAGGGAGGTTGCCAGGTTTCCTCCAGACGTGATGCTTGGTATTCAGGCCAAAGAGTTCAATCTTGGTTTCATCAGACCAGAATCTTGTTTTTCCTGGTCTGAGAGTCTTTATGTGACGGGCTGTCATGTGCCTTTTATTGTCGAGTGGCGGGCTGTCATGTGCCTTTTATTGTCGAGTGGCTTCCGTCTGCCCACTCTACCATAAAGGCCTGATTGGTGGATGCCGCAGAGATGGTTGTCCTTCTGGAAGGTTCTCCTATCTCCACAGAGCAACTCTGGAGCTCTGTCAGAGTGACCATCGGGTTCTTGGTCTCCTCCCTGATCAAGGCCCTTCTCCCCCAATTGCTCAGTTTGGCCGGGTGGCCAGCTCTAGGAAGAGTCTTGGTGGTTACAAAGTTATTCTATTTAAGAATGATGGATGCCACTGTATTCTTGGGGACCTTCAATGCTGCAGAAGTGTTTTGCTACCCTTCTCCAGATCTGTGCCTCGACACAATCCTGTCTCAGAGCTCTACAGACAATTCCTTCGACCTCATGGGTTGGTTTTTTCTTAGACATGCACTGTCAACTGTGAGACCTTATATAGACAGGTGTGTGCCTTTCCAAATCATGTCTAATCAATTGAATTTATGGACTCCAATCAAGTTGTAGAAACATCTTAAGGATGATCATTGGAAACAGGATGTACCTGAGCTCAATTTTTTAAATGAATAGCAAAGGGTCTGAATACTTAAGTGAATAAGGTATTAATGTTTTATATTTTTAATACAGTTGCAAATATTTCTAAAAACAGTTTTTGCTTTGTCATTATGGGGTATTGTGTGTAGATTGATGAGGATCTGTTTAATTTAATCCATTTTAGAATAAGGCTGTAAAGTAACAAAATGTGGAAAAGTGGAAGGGGTCTGAATACTGCATAAGGATGCCTGGAAAAACATCCATGTTTATTTACAAAAACCTCTCCCATTACTTTTTTCTGATAAACATCTTACGAAATTTGTTTGTCTAATGGCAGCAGGGTAAACAACTTAGTGGTGAGAGTGCGAGAGAGAGAGAGAGAGAGAGAGAGAGAGAGAGAGAGAGAGAGAGACCCAACAGAGCCCCAGGACAGAAACACAATTAGACCCAATCAAATCATGAGACAACAAAAAGATAATTACTTCACACATTGGAAAGAATCAACAAAAAAAAAGAGCAAACTAGAATGCTATTTGTCCCTAACCAGATAGTACACCGTGGCAGAATACCTGACCACTCTGACTGACCCAAATTTAAGGAAAGCTTTGACTATGTACAGACTCAGTGATTATAGCCTTGCTATTGAGAAAGGCTAATCTGGCGCTCAAGAGAAGACAGGCTATGTGCACACTGCCCACAAAATGAGGTGTAAACTGAGATGCACCTCCTAACCTACTGCCAAATGTATGACCATATTAGAGACACATTCTTCCCTCAGATTACAGACCCAGAAAATAATTTGAAAACAAATCAAACATAGATAAACTCCCATAACTGTTAGGCAAAATGTCTCAGTGTGCAATCACAGCATCAAGATTTGTGACCTATTGCCAAAAGAAAAGGGCAACCAGTGAAGAACAAACACCATTGTAAATACAACCCATATATATGTTTTTTTATTTTCCCTTTTGTACTTCAACTATTTGCACATAATATGACATTTGAAATGTCTTTATTATTTTGGAACTTTTGTGAGTGTAATGTTTACTCTGAAAAGCATTTAATTGTATATTTCACTTTTGTTTATTATCTACATACATTACATAGGTTTACACTTGCTTTGGCAATGTAAAACGCATGTTTTCCATGCCAATAAAGCCCTTAAATTGAAATGTAATTGAATTGAAAGAAAGAGAGAGAGAGAGAGAGAGAAAGAGAGAGAGAGAGAGAGAGAGAGGGTGAGAGAGAGAGAGAGAGAGAGAGAGAGAGGGTGAGAGAGAGAGAGAGAGAGAGAGAGAGAGAGAGAGAGAGAGAGAAGAGAGAGAGAGAGAGAGAGAGAGAGAGAGAGAGAGAGAGAGAGAGAGAGAGAGAGAGAGAGAGAGAGAGAGAGAGAGAGAGAGAGAGAGAAGAGAGACAAACGGAAGAGAGAGAGAAAGCGAGAGGAGAGGCATTGTTAAATTGTTGGTATGGCTCCCAAATGGCAACCTTTTGCCTATATAGCTCATTACTTTTGAGCAGGGCCCGAAGGGCATCTCAGTAACTCTAAACACAGTGCACAACAATGTGATAGAGACTGGTACGGTTGCCTATAGGCTGTTTTAGGGTCAGTTTGGTCTGGAATTGTTAAGGACAATGGCCTAGCAGTCAACACTGGACAGCATTGTGGGATTGGCAACTAGCAACATTTTCAAACACTTCTGACTATTTGGATTGAGAGACATCAAGGTCTCTGAACCAACCACATAAGGTGTGTACAATATTTATATGATTTACAAAATTAATGGTATATTACATTGTAATAGGAAAACTGTGATTTATACTGTAAATGTGTACATTTATCAACAATAAAATACTGTAATGCATTATACTGCAGCATGCTGTAAATGATGATGTATTGTGGGAAAATGTTGTGGGCAGGGAAATAATGTATGTATTTCGTATGGTACTGTAATTGCACCCCACAGAATAGAGTGCCATTTTTTTCAGGCACCACAAACCTTTTGACCACTAGTGGGTGCACAGTGCACTTGTTTCTGACTCATTAACATATTTTGAGTCATGCCTTGTATGTGAGTATGTGTTGTAGTAGTGCCACATCAATTAAATGTGTACAGAGTACGGATTGGAGTGGCAGCTAGTCACAAACCTTTAATGGTTGAGCATTTGCTATATCCTTGGTCTGTTTTGCCCTGTCGTCGCTGCCAGTTTGGAAGCCTTTGTCAAGGCCAAGTGATATAAAATACCAAAATGTGGAATTTGATATCACTTGTACTTCGAGAAGTCTTGACAAAGGCGTCCAAACTGGCATTCATTGATATGATGTCATATGTAAACACATTAGCAGCCAACCTGCGTGCACCAATCCCATGCAATTTACGGTAAAATACTGTAAAATACAATCCCCATCTCCCTCAACGAATTTAATTCCTCCCTTCATTCATCCATTCATTCATACATTACAATTACCGTAAAAAGATTACAGTAACTCACTGTACTGTTATTTTACGGCAACTTACAGTTAACCAGTTTCCTGTGAGTTACCATAAAAACAATAGTAAAATTATTACAGGAACAGTATTGGATACCGTAAAATATCTTACGGTAACATATTGTACCTTTTGATAACTTACAGGAGACTGGCTGCCTCTAAGTTACCTTAGAAAAGCGCAGGAAATGTTTTAGAGTGTACATAGTGCACTATTTTTGGCAGGCCAGACTGCTGTTTAAAAGTGACAGACCTAGCTAACAATAGCCTTTGTGTGTGACAATGTGACAGTGGACTGCTTCACCACACACCACTGTGGCAAAGACAAATTACTAGGAGAAAACACACACAACAACGCCTGGTGGGCTGACACAGCCTCCACTAAACACACACCAACGCCTGGTGGGCTGACACAGCCTCCACTAAACACACAACAACACCTGGCGGGCTGACACAGCCTCCACTAAACACACACCAACACCTGGTGGGCTGACACAGCCTCCACTAAACACACAACAACGCCTGGTGGGCTGACACAGCCTCCACTAAACACACAACAACGCCTGGTGGGCTGACACAGCCTCCACTAAACACACAAAACGCCTGGTGGGCTGACACAGCCTCCACTAAACACACACCAACGCCTGGTGAGCTGACACAGCCTCCACTAAACACACAACAACGCCTGGTGGGCTGACACAGCCTCCACTAAACACACACCAACACCTGGTGGGCTGACACAGCCTCCACTAAACACACAACAACACCTGGTGGGCTGACACAGCCTCCACTAAACACACAACAACACATGGTGGGCTGACACAGCCTCCACTAAACACACACCAACACCTGGTGGGCTGACACAGCCTCCACTAAACACACACCAACGCCTGGTGGGCTGACACAGCCTCCACTAAACACACAACAACGCCTGGTGGGCTGACACAGCCTCCACTAAACACACACCAACACCTGGTGGGCTGACACAGCCTCCACTAAACACACAACAACGCCTGGTGGGCTGACACAGCCTCCACTAAACACACAACAACGCCTGGTGGGCTGACACAGCCTCCACTAAACACACACCAACACCTGGTGGGCTGACACAGCCTCCACTAAACACACAACAACGCCTGGTGGGCTGACACAGCCTCCACTAAACACACACCAACGCCTGGTGGGCTGACACAGCCTCCACTAAACACACAACAACGCCTGGTGGGCTGACACAGCCTCCACTAAACATACACCAACGCCTGGTGGGCTGACACAGCCTCCACTAAACACACACCAACACCTGGTGGGCTGACACAGCCTCCACTAAACACACAACAACGCCTGGTGGGCTGACACAGCCTCCACTAAACACACACCAACGCCTGGTGGGCTGACACAGCCTCCACTAAACACACAACAACGCCTGGTGGGCTGACACAGCCTCCACTAAACACACACCAACGCCTGGTGAGCTGACACAGCCTCCACTAAACACACAACAACACCTGGTGGGCTGACACAGCCTCCACTAAACACACAACAACGCCTGGTGGGCTGACACAGCCTCCACTAAACACACACCAACGCCTGGTGGGCTGACACAGCCTCCACTAAACACACAACAACGCCTGGTGGGCTGACACAGCCTCCACTAAACAAACACCAACGCCTGGTGGGCTGACACAGCCTCCACTAAACACACAACAACACCTGGTGGGCTGACACAGCCTCCACTAAACACACACCAATGCCTGGTGGGCTGACACAGCCTCCACTAAACACACAACAACGCCTGGTGGGCTGACACAGCCTCCACTAAACACACACCAACACCTGGTGGGCTGACACAGCCTCCACTAAACACACAACAACACCTGGTGGGCTGACACAGCCTCCACTAAACACACAACAACACCTGGTGGGCTGACACAGCCTCCACTAAACACACACCAACACCTGGTGGGCTGACACAGCCTCCACTAAACACACAACAACACCTGGTGGGCTGACACAGCCTCCACTAAACACACACCAACACCTGGTGGGCTGACACAGCCTCCACTAAACACACAACAACACCTGGTGGGCTGACACAGCCTCCACTAAACACACACCAACACCTGGTGGGCTGACACAGCCTCCACTAAACACACACCAACGCCTGGTGGGCTGACACAGCCTCCACTAAACACACAACAACGCCTGGTGGGCTGACACAGCCTCCACTAAACACACACCAACACCTGGTGGGCTGACACAGCCTCCACTAAACACACAACAACGCCTGGTGGGCTGACACAGCCTCCACTAAACACACAACAACGCCTGGTGGGCTGACACAGCCTCCACTAAACACACAACAACACCTGGTGGGCTGACACAGCCTCCACTAAACACACAACAACGCCTGGTGGGCTGACACAGCCTCCACTAAACACACACCAACGCCTGGTGGGCTGACACAGCCTCCACTAAACACACACCAACGCCTGGTGGGCTGACACAGCCTCCACTAAACACACAACAACGCCTGGTGGGCTGACACAGCCTCCACTAAACATACACCAACGCCTGGTGGGCTGACACAGCCTCCACTAAACACACACCAACACCTGGTGGCTGACACAGCCTCCACTAAACACACAACAACGCCTGGTGGGCTGACACAGCCTCCACTAAACACACACCAACGCCTGGTGGGCTGACACAGCCTCCACTAAACACACAACAACGCCTGGTGGGCTGACACAGCCTCCACTAAACACACACCAACGCCTGGTGAGCTGACACAGCCTCCACTAAACACACAACAACACCTGGTGGGCTGACACAGCCTCCACTAAACACACAACAACGCCTTGTGGGCTGACACAGCCTCCACTAAACACACACCAACGCCTGGTGGGCTGACACAGCCTCCACTAAACACACAACAACGCCTGGTGGGCTGACACAGCCTCCACTAAACAAACACCAACGCCTGGTGGGCTGACACAGCCTCCACTAAACACACAACAACACCTGGTGGGCTGACACAGCCTCCACTAAACACACACCAATGCCTGGTGGGCTGACACAGCCTCCACTAAACACACAACAACGCCTGGTGGGCTGACACAGCCTCCACTAAACACACACCAACGCCTGGTGGGCTGACACAGCCTCCACTAAACACACACCAACGCCTGGTGGGCTGACACAGCCTCCACTAAACACACAACAACGCCTGGTGGGCTGACACAGCCTCCACTAAACAAACACCAACGCCTGGTGGGCTGACACAGCCTCCACTAAACACACAACAACACCTGGTGGGCTGACACAGCCTCCACTAAACACACACCAATGCCTGGTGGGCTGACACAGCCTCCACTAAACACACAACAACGCCTGGTGGGCTGACACAGCCTCCACTAAACACACACCAACGCCTGGTGGGCTGACACAGCCTCCACTAAACACACAACAACACCTGGTGGGCTGACACAGCCTCCACTAAACACACACCAACGCCTGGTGGGCTGACACAGCCTCCACTAAACACACAACAACGCCTGGTGGGCTGACACAGCCTCCACTAAACACACAACAATGCCTGGTGGGCTGACACAGCCTCCACTAAACACACACCAACGCCTGGTGGGCTGACACAGCCTCCACTAAACACACAACAACGCCTGGTGGGCTGACACAGCCTCCACTAAACACACACCAACACCTGGTGGGCTGACACAGCCTCCACTAAACACACAACAACACCACAGGGGGCAGAGTGAAACAGGGCCTTCCCCTCTTTCCTTGTGATAATGCAAGGTGGAGGAAGTATGGCTTCACATGGATGTGATATGTGTGCCAGGTCCATATTAGTGTGTGTGTGTGTGTGTGTGTGTGTGTGTCAGGCGTATTTGCATGTCCCAATGTCAAAGCTGTGCGTTTGGGAAAGGAGAGTAGGCCTACGGACATGATAATGTCATCATTTACAAAACGCTAATTTTTGCTCATCTACTTCCTCTAAAGATACACATATGTGGCATTCACTAACGATTGGGTTGGGGCAGCCAGGTGTGTGTGTGTGTGTGTGTGTGTGTGTGTGTGTGTGTGTGTGTGTGTGTGTGTGTGTGTGTGTGTGTGTGTGTGTGTGTGTGTGTGTGTGTGTGTGAGCTTGTGTGTGTGTGTGTGGTTGATGTGTATCTGTGTGTGTGCGTGCGTGTGCAGAGCGCGAGAGGAGAGAGCACACAGTATATGGTATTGAGAGTCAGCATGTCGTCCTCAAAAGAACAACGACTACAGTGTGTATCTGACATATGGTGGCGCACGCCTTAGCGAGCGGAGTGGCCGAATGGAGGGAATGCCACGGGCTAAAATAGTTGCGCAGATTCCATTCAAACCCAATGGTGCATTTCACACCCAATGACAGAGTATAACAAGTGTTTAACTAAAGAAAGCTCACAACATCATGAATTTTAATGCGTTTTTAATTACTATATGGCCCATATATACTGTGCGCCATGGATATGTTGGCAATAGGTTACGACGCGCAAAACGTATTGACATATTGGCTATATACTTAAACCTCACACTGCAAATAAAAAAAACACTGTTTCGATACTAATAGCATTAATGTACAATAACCAACATTTTATTAACCCCTTATGTGCACTGTAATGCACATAATCTTATTAAGCGTGAATCTTCTCTGAACTGCCACAGGGCCACTGTTGCTATTTGTAGCGGGCAATGGACACTTAGAGGGAGGCATAACGTCCGACACTCATGGAGAGCCGGCCACAAGGCAGCCACAGTCCGCCGAGTGTCTAATTATTGCCGATTACCACAAATTAACTCACATCAATATTTAATGAGTAAGCCTATGTAACCCATGACCCTGAGTAACCCTGAGTCACACCAACATCGACCCGCAGCCTATAGCCCTAAGACTAGAATGGTTCTCTAACAGAAACAGACCAACCCAGCTCAGAACCTTCATAGAAAGAGCGACATTTAGAACAGTGAGGCGCTTACCTTGTTTCTGCGCGGGGAGCAGAAAGGTGTTGAGTTTTTTGGACGCGGCTCTGGAGCACGCTCCCCGTCCCTCTAGCAAGGCTTGCAGTGGTCGGGTCTCCCCGGGTTGGAACTGACAAATCAGCCCGGAGCCACAGCGCCCGGTGTACACTCCACACGCCTGACCCTCAGCAAGGGCGCACGACAGACAGCACCCACAGCCGGGCTCCCGCACCCTCTCTGCGCAGTCTTTTGACAGCGGCTTGCACTCCATAAGAGCCCCGGCGTCACACGGCTCGCATCGGACCACCGGTCCAACGGTCTCCGCGAACCGGGTGAATGCAGCGAGCACCGCAGTGAGACAAAGCACGCATAGACCGGGCATTCTGCCGATAAGCTGATCACAAAGGGACAGTATGCGAGTTGTCACGTAAGCTTAAGGGGACTCTCTGTGTCACAGCGAACCGGCTAGACTTCTCCATCTGTATTTTCTTTTAAGCGAACTTGTCGTTTTATACAGGCGGGAAAAAAAGCCAACAAGTCACACCCTCCGAATGAATAATGTAAACGGAGAGCCCCGATCCAGAGGAACCGCCGATGTTGACGACACAGGCTCGAGAATGACATTAATAACGGTTTAGAACCGATTCAAAGGTGGATTAGGCCTATTCTGTGAATTTACAGTATTTATTGTTTAACTATCACTTTGTACAATGTTTAGTATATAGGCCTACTATTTTGTTGTATTTTAATTGATTAAAGCAGGCAATAAGCTTATTTAATTTAGAGTTAGGTGCCAAGTAAAATGTGAAACATAAAGGACTAGTTTCCCTGACACAGATTATGCCTAATCCTGGACCCAAACGTATGTTACATTCTCAATTGAAAGTGTTTGTAGTCCAGGACTAAAGTTAATATAGGTTGGGACATCAGCCCCATAGGGTTAGAGGTTTTCACATGAACAGAACACTAGATATGGTCTGAATCAGTTTCCCTTGGCTATACCAGTGGTTTTCCCTTGGCTATACCAGTGGTTTTCCTGCTGGCTATTCCAGTGGTTTTCCTGCTGGCTATACCAGTGGTTTTCCTGCTGGCTATACCAGTGGTTTTCCTGCTGGCTATACCAGTGGTTTTCCTGCTGGCTATACCAGTGGTTTTCCTGCTGGCTATACCAGTGGTTTTCCCTTGGCTATACCAGTGGTTTTCCTGCTGGCTATACCAGTGGTTTTCCTGCTGGCTAAACCAGTGGTTTTCCTGCTGGCTATACCAGTGGTTTTCCTGCTGGCTATACCAGTGGTTTTCCTGCTGGCTATACCAGGGGTTTTCCTGCTGGCTATACCAGTGGTTTTCCTGCTGGCTATACCAGTGGTTTTCCTGCTGGCTATACCAGTGGTTTTCCTGTTGCCTATACCAGTGGTTTTCCCTTGGCTATACCAGTGGTTTTCCTGCTGGCTATACCAGTGGTTTTCCTGCTGGCTATACCAGTGGTTTTCCTGCTGGCTATACCAGTGGTTTTCCTGCTGGCTATACCAGTGGTTTTCCTGCTGGCTATACCAGTGGTTTTCCCTTGGCTATACCAGTGGTTTTCCTGCTGGCTATACCAGTGGTTTTCCTGCTGGCTAAACCAGTGGTTTTCCTGCTGGCTATACCAGTGGTTTTCCTGCTGGCTATACCAGTGGTTTTCCTGCTGGCTATACCAGGGGTTTTCCTGCTGGCTATACCAGTGGTTTTCCTGCTGGCTATACCAGTGGTTTTCCTGCTGGCTATACCAGTGGTTTTCCCTTGGCTATACCAGTGGTTTTCCTGCTGGCTATACCAGTGGTTTTCCTGCTGGCTAAACCAGTGGTTTTCCTGCTGGCTATACCAGTGGTTTTCCTGCTGGCTATACCAGTGGTTTTCCTGCTGGCTATACCAGTGGTTTTCCTGCTGGCTATACCAGTGGTTTTCCTGCTGGCTATACCAGTGGTTTTCCCTTGGCTATACCAGTGGTTTTCCTGCTGGCTATACCAGTGGTTTTCCTGCTGGCTATACCAGTGGTTTTCCTGCTGGCTATACCAGTGGTTTTCCTGCTGGCTATACCAGTGGTTTTCCTGCTGGCTATACCAGTGGTTTTCTTGCTGGCTATACCAGTGGTTTTCCTGCTGGCTATACCAGGGGTTTTCCTGCTGGCTATACCAGTGGTTTTCCTGCTGGCTATACCAGTGGTTTTCCTGCTGGCTATACCAGTGGTTTTCCTGCTGGCTATACCAGTGGTTTTCCTGCTGGCTATACCAGTGGTTTTCCTGCTGGCTATACCAGTGGTTTTCCTGCTTGCCATTTTAAACAGTTTCCTAAATACGTCTCAAATGACACGCTATGTTCTATATTGTGCACTACTTTTGACCTGGGCCCATAAGACTCTGGGCCTCGTTTACCAATTGCGATGTAACTCAAGCATTACGATGATCATTCCAGATGCATCGTTATTTATGAGCCAACTTGTTAACGGTGTTTCCCAAACAAGCACGTAGAGTGAACCTGTAAGTGCGACATCTAACAGCGTCGTTGGGGAGTGTTCGTTTTTTCACATGATCCGGTTGTGGGAGCTGTCCAGTTCCCTGATGCTGAAATCGATGCCGCTAATAGCCCACATTCATGACCTATGCATTTCGCAGACTAGATTTTATGAATACAAATAAATAACTCCATAATCTATAAACTAACCATTTTCGTCATGTAATGTTCATTGATTTCAAGATTTGAACACCAGCTGTCTTCTTTCTTCCGCAGTGCTTTAACACACTGCACCACAATATAATTATCTCAGATAGTTTCATTATAGCCCACAAATATATACAGTAACCAACCCTTTACAGCACATATTTCGTTTTTTTTTTATAAAAAAAAAACATTAAGAGTCGGTGTCCATCCATAAGGACCGCGAGGAACTCCCTACTGCGTAAAAGTGCAAAGCTGTTAGAAACTGCACCTCAGCACTCAGCTCAAAGTTTCTTCGGGTTGGTCGGCTGATTAAGGGAGACAACAGCTTTTATAGTGTTCCAGGTGTTTCCAATTTGTACCGGATAAGATTCCGCTTGTGATAAAACCTGGATTTGTTTTACAAATACATATTCCAAATATTACATTAGATCCTATACATTATCCAAATTAAATATTTATCATCATATAATTATACCCATTCAAACAAAACCCTTCTAAATTGTTTTTTTTAATGATATATTGTGACGTAAGGGAGAAAATAAGCCTAACGATGCACTTTGGCTGCTCTACGAGTAGTCTGAATCACTCGTAGATGTCCAAAGGTTTTTAAGAGCCACGTTACGAACGAAGGCTTACGAACATCTCGGCAACTAAAGAGGGTTTTAACGATTATTTTAACGCTACGAAGGCTCTGGGAAACATCTCGGCTACTATAGATGGTTTTAACGATTATTTTAACGCTACGAAGGCTCTGGGAAACATCTCGGCTACTATAGATGGTTTTAACGATTATCTTAACGCTACTATGGCTCTGGGAAACATCTCGGCTACTAAAGATGGTTTTAAAGATTATCTTAACGCTACGAAGGCTCTGGGAAACATCTCAGCTACTAAAGATGGTTTTAACGATTATCTTAATGCTACGAAGGCTCTGGGAAACATCTCGGCTACTAAAGATGGTTTTAAAGATTATCTTAACGTGAAGAAGGCTCTGGGAAACGAGGCCTTGGTCAGATGTAGTGCACTATAGGGAATAGGGTGCAATTTGGGACACAACCCTAACTTCTCCACCACAGGGATAGCCACTTTGCCATGGTCCACAGCACAGCACTCCATGGGAGGTGCCCCCCACACACTAAAGACACCGCCCATGTCTACATTCTTTTGGGCAGGTGTGTAGGTGGATTCATTCCTCAACACACTTAAACATAGTCATTTGTGTGTGTGTGTGTGTGTGAGCTGTGGGGGGTGCAGCCACAGAGGGAGGTATTGTTTTACTGTTCTGGGTTGTGGAACCTGCTGAGTTCTGGAACGTAGAATGTATCTCCACTGTTCCATGTCTCTGCCTCCATCCCTCTCAGCATGTCAAGCACACACCAGTACACAGCACCTCCCTGAGCACGTGGAGGGCAGACTGCACAGTATAGACACACACACACACACACACACACACACACACACACACACACACACACACACACACACACACACACACACACACACACACACACACACACACACACACACACACACACACCACACACCCCACACCACACACACACACACACACACACCTCACAGGATTTCAAATTATTAGACAGAAATGGTGGGATTGTGCCATCTCAGCAGCTTCCCTGGTCCTGCATACCCTCCTGTTCTGCAATAACAAACGTGAGAGGCGTAAAACACTGAAAAAATAAAGCAATCAGTATTGACCATTGTCCGATTTCCACCAGAGAAACAGAAAAAGTGTTGAGACTGCATTATGAAAAACAAGCACAGGGTAAGAAAACACCCCCAGAATAGCAAGAAAACATCTGCAGCTAAGATTAGTTTTCTTATTACTTGGCATATTCCTTTTTTGTTTTCTTTTCGTCAGTTTTTTTTGTGCTTTCACTCTGTCTGTCTGTCTGTCTGTCTGTCTGTCTGTCTGTCTGTCTGTCTGTCTGTCTGTCTGTCTGTCTGTCTGTCTGTCTGTCTGTCTGTCTGTCTGTCTGTCTGTCTGTCTGTGTCTGTCTGTCTGTCTGTCTGTCTGTCTGTCTGTCTGTCTGTCTGTCTGTCTGTCTGTCTGTCTGTCTGTCTGTCTGTCTGTCTGTCTTTGCATACGTTTGCAGCTCATTGTCATGTAGGTACCATTGGGTGCCATTGTCATGTCGGTTGCTATCCTGATGCCTGTATGGGTGGCTGTCCTGTCCATTTGTGTTAGTTCAGCTGTGAATATATACAGCCTCTAGATTACATGCTGCCTGGTCTGGCTGCTCATACAGAAATGTTTATGGAGCACATGGCCAAGAGTGTGTCTGCGTCCCAAATGGCACCTTATTCCCTATATAGTGCACTACTTCTCACCCTATTCCCTATATAGTGCACTACTTCTCACCCTATTCCCTATATAGTGCACTACTTCTCACCCTATTCCCTATATAGTGTACTACTTCTCACCCTATTCCCTATATAGTGCACTACTTCTGACCAGGGCCCAGAGGTCCCAGTCTCTCTCACTTTGTGTCAGTGTTTCTGTCTCTCTTTCTCTCTCCCTCTATCTCAATATCTCTCTGTTGGTCTGTGTGTCCCTCCCTGTCTCTGTCTCTGTCTTAGTTTCTCTCTGTCTCTGTATCATTCTGTCTGTCTCAAGCTGTCTGTCTCTGTCTATCTGAGTTTGACTCATTCTGTCTCAGACTGTCTCAATCTGTCTCAATCTCAGTCTCTCCCTAATCTCTGTCTCTCTCAGTTTCTCCCTCTCACTCTCTCTTCTCTTAGTCTTTCCCTCTCTTTGTCTCTGTCAGTCTGTCTCTCTCTCTGTCTGTCTCAGTCTGGCAGTCTCTCACTCTCTTTGTCTCTCTCAGTCTCTCCCTCTCACTGTCTCTCTCAGTCTCTACCTCTCACTGTCTCTCTCAGTCTCTCTCTCATTCTTTCTCAGTCTCGCCTTCTCTCAGTCTATCTCTGTCTGTCTCAGTTTCTCTCTGTGTCAGCCGTACTGCTATAAATTCCTCGGAAACAAGATCTCTATCTCTCTCTCTCTCATCTCAAGGGGTTTAATCCTGTCATCAAAATTTCAAATAAATATATAAATAAATAATTCTCAGCATTCCGCTGTCGACCATTCTCACGAAGCAGCAATATTCTATTTCTGATTCTGATCATAAATCAATAATTAGAAACATAAAACAATCAAACAACGTAGTGGATGCTTTTCAAATGGCACCTTATTCACTTTATAGTGCACTACTTCTATGCAGTATAGGGAATAAGATACTATTTGGGACATGTTGTTTCTTTTCCCTCCCTTGCTCTCTGTTCCGTTGCTCCTATGGTAACAGTGTCCTCAATTACACACTTCATCATTTTAGGTTTGTGGAGAGCGAAGATTGGAGATGTATCTTAATTCCTTCTTCCTCTCAGCTCCGAGTGTTTCATTTAGCACATCGTCCTGCTGTCAAAACACAGAAATGGCACCCTTTTCCCTATATAGTGCGCTACGGTCAAAAGTAATGCACTATATTATAGGGAAAAGAGAAATGGCACCCTTTCACCTATAATATAGTCCATTACTTTTGACCGTAGTGCACTATATACGGAAAAGGGTGCCATTTTGGACACAGCCACACACTCCTCACGCAAGCTATATGCAACACGACCACATGCTTTATTTCCCAAAACAGAATGCACAATATGCAGAATGTTACAGTGGTTAACCGTGGCATACAATACAAACACCACATACATGTTACATGGTCTCAATCTCACAGTATAGACCCCTCAAACTCAACTCTAGACCTTGAAGCCAGTTTCACTGCGTTTTGTCATTGTTCCCCTCTAATCAGGGACTGATTTAAACCTGGAACACCAGGTGAGTGCAATTAATTATCAGTTAGAACAGAAAACCAGCAGGCTCTGGAACTCGTGGTGTAAGAGTTGAATACCCCTGCTATAGACCATACACCATCTTGACAGGCCTATTCTTCAGAACTATGGTCAGATAAGTCCAGGGTACTTCTCCACCTAGTTCCATGACATTAGATAGCTTCCTAATGAAAGCACAACATGGCTCAGAGGGATCATCCTGCCAGTTTTAGGGTAGTTAATAGTTAACACAGCCATAAAGTCATAGTTATATCTAAACCCCGCCTATTTATAAAATTGATCTTCTTAAAGAGGCACTCCAATATCCTTTTCACCTCATTTAACACCTGATTTACTTAACAAGAGGCACATCTCACTAGGTGGTCTAGGTACAATACTTTCAGAATTTATGCACACCCCTTGACCTTTTCCAAATGTTGTTGTGTTACAGCCTGAATTTAAACTGTATTAAAATCAGATTGAGTGTCACTGGCCAACACTTCCCCATAATGTCAAATTGGAATAATGTTTGATGATTTTTTTTTACAAATTAATTAAAAACGAAAAGCTGAAAAGTCAATAAGTATTCAACACCTTTGTTATGGCAAGCCTAAATATGTAAGTTCATGAGTAAAAATCTGCTTAACAAGTCACATAATAAGTTGAATGGACTCTGTCTGCACAATAATAGTGTTTAACACAATTTTTTAATGACTACCTCATCTCTGCACCCAACACATGCAATTTTCTCAGTCGAATAGTGACTATCAAATACAGATTCAACCACAAAGACGAGGGAGGTTTTCCAATGCCTTGCAAAGAAGGGCACCTATTGATAGATGGCAGACATTCAATATCCATTTGAAGATAGCGAAGTAATTAATTACACTTTGGATGGTGTATCAGTACACCCAGTCACTGCAAAGATACAGGTGTCCTTCCTAAATCAGTTGCCAGAGAGAAAGGAAACCACTCAGGGATTTTACCATGAGGCCAGTGGGGACTTTAAAACAATGGGGACTTTAAAACAAAATTGGAGTTACTCTACAACACTAACAGACATGACATAATGAAAAGAAAGAAGCCTGTACAGAACAAAACATACTCCAACACCTGTCACAAGGATCTGTACACAATTCCTGGAAGCTGAAAATGCCCCAATTCTTCCATGGCCTGCATCCTCACCCATCGACGTGTGCGACAGCATGTTCTAGTTCTCGACAATATCCAGCAACTTTGCACCCATTGAAGAGAATTGGGACAACATTCCACAGGTCACAATCTGATCAACTATATAAGAAGGAGATATGTCGAGCTGCATGAGGCAAATGGTGGTCACACCAGATACTGACTGCTTTTCTGATCCACGGCCATACTTTTTTTTTTTTAAAGGTATCTGTGACCAACATATGCATATCTGTATTCCCGTTCATAAGAAATCAATAGATTAGGACCTAATGAATTTACATAAATTGACTGATTTCCTTATGTGAACTGTAACTGAGTAAAATCTTTGAAATTGTTGTATGTTTCATTTATATTTTTGTTCAGTACATATGTACATGTATGGAAATAAATTATTGATCAATTATTAATTATTATTTGGCTGTGTGGATTCATTAACTTTTTTGGAGGCCTTTTTTGTCAACAATGTGGCCTCATTAACCTGGGCACAAGTGGCCACGTAAAAAGAAACCTCCCTCCCCATTTCCTAGCAACTTTAAAGCTCGTTGCCGCTGAACCAACCTGCTGAAGCAACCTTATGAAGCAAGACAGAATGAAAACCAAACACTCTCTATTCTTTCAGACTGTATGTATTGTCTTAATGCATTTGTTGCTTCGTTTGTTGTATATGGCCCATGAAACAACACAAATGCATTTAAATGATTCATTCATTTGAATTACTTTCGTGTTTATCACAACTCGTCAGCTTATTGGCCTGCATTCCCCATCCCACCAGGGGAATGTCTGAGATGTGATTTTGGCGTAAATAAATCCTCCCATGACAGTCATTCTCATCTGCTGCCAGCTATTTGGTTTTGAAGGAAATCACGTGCAGCTCCTTAACTCAGCCTGGGTGCTGACAGTGCAGACAGACACAGTTACTCATGTCAGGGACGATGCCTGGGTCTGCTTTGACTCATTGACTTAGTGAAACCTCATCACGGCACTGTTAGAAAAAAGGGTTCCAAAAATGTTATTCGGCTGTCCCCATAGGAGAACTCTTTTTGGTTCCATGTAGAACCCTCTGTGGACAGGGTTCTTAATGGAACCCAAAAGGATCTACCTGGAACCAAACATTGTTCTTCAAAGGGTTCTCCTATTGGAAGAGCAGAATAAACATTTTAAGTCCTAGATAGCACCTTTAGAAGCACTGCAGATGTCACATCTTCTCCTGCTCCTCCCCTCCGACGTACAACGTCGCTGGAGTACTCACCACCGGTCCTGGGATTCATCATTACACACACCTGGCACTCATCATTACGCACACCTGGCACTCATCATTACGCACACCTGTTAATCATTATGATTCACACCTGGACTTCATTACCTTCATAATTTCCTCCCCTTCATATGTTACTCTCTTATGTTCACCCACCAGTTGGTATTGTTCTTGTATACCGGTTTATAGCCACATGGAACGTTGCAGTCCAGCAGTGGAGGATACTCTATAGCAAGTCTACCCAGCGAGCCAGCACAACGGCCCATTCAGTAACCCGCTCAGGTTAGCGATGCCCATCTGTCCCTCCCGGAGAAATACGAAGGTACACCATCCAAATGCCGTGGCTTCCTCCTAAAGTGCTCCCTCTATTTTCCACACCAGTTGGGAGCCCCCACCATCAAAAGGTCTAAGGTTGCCATGGTTATTTCTCTGCTGACCGGGCAGGCATTGGAATGGGCAACAGCCATCTGGGAGAGAGGAGGAGCCAGATTCTTATGAGTGGTACATGGTTCTGTTTAAATGTATTTTTTATCATCCCGCGGTGGGCAGAGAGGGAGGTGACAACTGCTTCAGCTACAGCAGGGGAATCAGACGGCTGCTGAGTACGCGCTCACCTTCTGGACAGTAGCAGCTGGACAGTAGCGCTTCGCACACTATTTAGGACAGGTCTGCACGAGGAGGTCCAGACGGAACTGGCCTGTTGTGATGACAACCTCACCCTGGACACACTCATTGTGATGGCCATCCGTCTGGATAACCTTCTCTGGGAGTGTCGGCATCTTCATCGTTTCTCCCCCCCTTCGGCGAACACTTGGAATCAGAGCCAGAACCCATGGAGGTAGGGATCACATGCCTTTCTGCGGCAGAACGACGCAGATGGATACAGCTGGGGCTGTCTGTACTGTGAGCAAGGAGGGCACAAGCTCCAGCGGTGTCCGGTACAGTGGTGTCCGGTACAGTGGTGTCCGGTACAGCGGTGTCCGGTACAGCGGTGTCCGGTGTCCAGAATCCGGGATCCACTAGAGCAGAGGAATGGTCATGTGATGTTCCATCCCCTGGACCAGGAGTGAGTATTCTAGATTCAGCTCTTCCTGCTATACTCTTTTTGGTGTCCATCACTCTGGCTAACTGTACCTCATGTCCTGTGTCTACAGTTTTAGTGGATTCCTGCGCCGCGGGGAACTTTATGGATCAGACCCTTGCCTCCTCCCTCAACATTACCATCTACCCGCTCTCCTCTCCTTTTCCTGGTTCAAGTTTTTGACTGTTGGCCATTAGAATCTGGAATCATCACACATCAACCACTCACCCTCACCGTGGAGTCCAGTCACCAGGAGAATATCCCCTTCTTCATCACCAGTGCACCAGTGCACCAGTTCACAAAATCATACTCCGCCTCCCTTGGCTCCAATGCCATACCCTCGGTATATGGCTGAGACGCAGGCCATGGAGGATTACATTCAAGAGGCGCTCCAACAGGGTTTCATCCCCACATCCACGTCTCCTGCATCGGCTGGTTTCTTCTTCATGGCCAAGAAGGAGGAAGGATTACGCTCATGTATCGATTACTGAGGACTCAATGACATCACCATGAAGTATCGGTACCCTCTCCCATTGGTGCCCTCAAGCAGCTTTGCGGGGCCCAATTCTTTACCAAACTGGAAATGTGGAGTGCCTATAATCTCATCTGCATCCGGGAGGGGGATGAGTGGAAGATGACGTTCAGCACAATGTCTGGTCACTACGAGTACTTGGTTATGCCCTTTGGCTTAGCCAATGCTCTGTCAGTGTTCCAGGCATTCGTCAACAAGGTGTTCGGGGACATGCTCGGACGTCAGGTGATTGTATACATTGATGACATCCTGATCTACTCGATCAACCTGGAAGATTACATCACCCACATTCGAGCAGCCCTAGAACGCCTCTTGGCCAATCACCTGTTCATCAAGGCAGAGAAGTGCCAATTCCATCAGAGGTCTGTATCTTTCTTGGGTTACCAAATTAGCCCGCAGGGATTGAAGCTGGAGGACAAGGTAGATGCGGTAAGGTCATGGCCTGTCCCAACCACCATCAAGGGGTTACAACGGTTTTGGGGGTTTGCCAACTTCTACCGTCACTTCATCAGGAACTTCAGCGCCGTTGCCGCCCCTCTCACCTCCCTCAAGGGTGGGCCTCACAGGTTGGTGTGGTCTCCAGCAGCCGACAAGGCCTTTCGTCTCCTCAAGGGGCGTTTCACCTCCACCCCCTTGCAAAACACCCAGATCCCATGCTACCTTTTGCCGTTTAGGTAGACACATCTGAGGTGGGCATGGGGGAAGTTTTGTCACAAAGACAGGGTAAACCATTGAAATTGTATCCTTTTTCTTTGTCCTCCGCAGAGCGTAATTACTACGTAGGCGATCAAGAGCTCCTGCCGGTGAAGTTGGCATTAGAAGAGTGGAGACACTGGCTGGAGGGCCCCAAGGAACCCTTCATCATCATCACCAACCATTGGAATCTAGAATACATACGGACAGCGAGGAGACTGAATACGCTCCAAGCCAGGTGGGCTTTTCTTCACCAGGTTCGACTTCATGCTGACCTATCGGGAGAGGTTCCTGTCCACAGGGCACCCATAATACCATCCTCCCGAGTTGTAGGTCCAGTGGTTTGGGATGTAGATGTGGACATCCGCCAGACTCAGAAGGAGCCCACACCCCAGAATTGTCCTCCTGAAGGCATCTACGTTCCCACAGGGATAAGGGATTGGCTGCTGACCTGGGCTCACACAGCTGTCATCGTTGGACATCCATGTATTTCTCGCACCATACAATCCATCACTGAGAAGTACTGGTGGCCCACCTTGATGCAGGATGTCACTCGGTATGTCAACTCCTGTTCCGTATGTGCTCAAACCAAGTCCCCCTGGAATGCTCCAGCAGGGAAGCTCTTGCCGTTTCCCGTGCCTCAGCGACCTTAGTCACATCTATCCATTGACTTTGTAACCGATCTTCCCCCCTCTGATGGTTTCACCACCATTCTGGTGGTAGTGGATAGATTTTCTGAGTCATGTAGTTTAATCCCTCTTCCTGCTCTCCAAGTCATTGGGGCACTCTTCCAGCAGGTATTCTGGCGTTATGGCCTTCTGGAGGACATCGTCTCCGACCATGGCTCCCAATTCACATGCCGAGTATGGAGGGCCTTTTTGGAGAAGCTCGGGGTCACGGTCAGCCTCACTTCCGGGTATCGACTTCAGTCCAACGGGCAGGTGGAGAGGATAAACCTGGAGCTGGCGAGGTTCCTAATGAGTCCCTGTCAGGACCGGCAGGGTGAGTGGGCACGATTCCTTCCCTGGGCAGAGTACGCCCAGAACTCCCTAAGTCACTTCTCCACTGGGTTGACCTCCTTCCGGTCTGTTTTGGGTTTCCAGCCGGCCCTGGCCCTGTGGACCCCGGGCCAGACCGCGGCTCCTGCGGTAGATGAATGGTTCAGGCGTGCGGAGGAGGTGTGGAGCGATGCGACACGTTGGACTCCAGCGCGCCATCCATCGTCAGAAGAAACAGGCAGACCGCCACTGCAGTGACACTCCTGTGTTCCATCCTGGAGATCGTGTCTGGCTCTCTACCAGGAACCTCCCACTCCGCCTGCCCTGCAAGAAACGGAGCCCCTATTTTGTGAGGCTGTTCAAGGTTCTCCTGAGGGTCAACGAGGTGACGTTCCCTAGCTGATACTGTCCCCCACAACACACCTTCACCCCCCCTGGAGGGTCCGGCGCACACCGTCATATCCCACTGGACTCCCGACGTCGTAGGGGTCGGCTCCAGTATCTGGTGGACTGGGAGGGGTATGGCCCAGAGGAGTGGTGTTGTGTTGCGGTGGAGGACATTCTGGAGCCCAACATCATCCGTGATGTTCACCTTCTCAGCCCGGACCGACCTGCTCCTTGCTCCGAGGGGTCGTCCCTCTGGTTGGCGTCGTCCTGTGGCTGGAGCCACGCGTCAGAGGGGGGGTACTGTCACATCTTCTCCTGCTCCTCCCCTCCAGCGTACGACATCGCCAAAATACTAACTACCGGTCCTGGGATTCATCATTACGCACACCTGGCACTCATCATTACGCTCACCTGTTAATCAATATGATTCACACCTGGACATTACCTTCATAATTTATTCCCCTTTATATGTCACTCTCTTATGTTCACTCACCAGTTGGTATTGTTCTTCTGTACCGGATTATAGCCACATGGAATTGTCTCATTCCTGGTTTTGTTGTTATATTATACGTTTCCCCTGGACCTGCTTCCCGACTCACAGCTCCATTATAACAGCAGGAGTCTGGCCTGGGCCTAGCCACAGCAGAGACAGACAGTCACTCATGGCCTTGGCCTAGCCGTTGGTTCTGGGACCAGCGTGCAGGGGTTCATCTCTCTCTCTGATGATCTAGTAACTGTGGTCCTCTGTGGCTCAGTCAGAATAGACCTCAGATGATAGATCATGGCCACAGTATAATGGGAATCAAACCCACCATGGTGCTTGCCATATCTGCTGGGGCTTGTATTGCTATATACAGTGCTGTGAAAAAGTATTTGCCCCCTTCCTGATTTCTTATTTTTTTGCACATTTGTCACACTTAAATGTTTGAGATCATCAAACAAATTTTAATATTACGCAAAGATAACCCAAATAAACACAAAATGCAGTTTTTAAGTGATCATTTTATGTATTAAGGGGAAAAAGCTATCCGAACCTTAATGGCACTATGTGACAAAGTAATTGCCCCCCCCCCCCTTGTTAAATCATGAATTTACTGTGGTTAATCACATTTTTTGGAAAGCTGAGTTCAATTTCACTTGCCACAACCAGGCCTGATTACTGCCAGACCTGCTGAATCAAGAAAACACTTAAATACAACCTGTCAAAGTGAAGTAGGCCAAAAGATCTCAAAAAGCAAGACGTTATGCCGCGATTTAAAGAAATTCAGGAACAGATGAGAAACAATGTAATTTACATAATTGAACCACGGTGAGAGCCATTATCCACAAATGGAGAAAATTTGGAACACTGGTAAATCTTCCCAGGAGTGGCCGACATTATTTTTAAGTTTATGAAACTGTCACGATCGTCCTCCTCTTCGTCTGAAGAGGAGAGGCGAGAAGGATCAGAGGACCAATATGCGGCGTGGTAAGTGTCCATGGTGAATCTTTAATAAAGAAAGACTGAACACTATGCAAAAGAGTAACGAAAACAATAAACCAAATACGACCGTGAAGCTACAAAATGAGACCTGTGCTGACACAAGCCACTAACATAGACAATCACCCACAAACAAACAGTGCAACCCAGGCTACCTAAGTATGATTCTCAATCAGAGACAACTAATGACACCTGCCTCTGATTGAGAACCATACTAGGCCGAAAACATAGAAATGCCCCAAAACATAGAAAAACAAACATAGACTGCCCACCCAACTCACGCCCTGACCATACTAAATAAATACAAAACAACGGAAATAAAGGTCAGAACGTGACAGTACCCCCCCCCCAAAGGTGCGGACTCCGGCCGCAAAACCTTGACCTATAGGGGAGGGTCTGGGTGGGCGTCTGTCCGCGGTGGCGGCTCTGGCGCGGGACGCGGACCCCACCTCATCATTGTCTTAGTCCGCCTTATTGTCCGCCTCCGTGGCTCTCTCAGCATGACCACCCCTCTCAATGACCCCACTGGACAGAGGGGCAGCTCGGGACAGAGGGACAGCTGCTCGGGACAGAGGGACAGCTGCTCGGGACAGAGAGACAGCTGCTCGGGACAGAGAGACAGCTGCTCGGGACAGAGAGACAGCTGCTCGGGACAGAGAGACAGCTGCTCGGGACAGAGAGACAGCTGCTCGGGACAGAGAGACAGCTGCTCGGGACAGAGAGACAGCTGCTCTGGGCAGAGGGGCTCCGGCAGCGGCGCCGGACAGGCGGGAGGCTCCGGCAGCGGCGCCGGACAGGCGGGAGGCTCCGGCAGCGGCGCCGGACAGGCGGGAGGCTCCGGCAGAGGCGCCGGACAGGCGGGAGGCTCCGGCAGAGGCGCCGGACAGGCGGGAGGCTCCGGCAGAGGCGCCGGACAGGCGGGAGACTCCGGCAGAGGCGCCGGACAGGCGGGAGACTCCGGCAGAGGCGCCGGACAGGCGGGAGACTCCGGCAGAGGCGCCGGACAGGCGGGAGACTCCGGCAGAGGCGCCGGACAGGCGGGAGACTCCGGCAGCGGCGCCGGACAGGCGGGAGACTCCGGCAGCGGCGCCGGACAGGCGGGAGACTCCGGCAGCGGCGCCGGACAGACAGGACCACCTGCAGGGAGGAGACAGAGAGACAGCCTGGTGCGTGGGGCTGCCACAGGAACCACCAGGCTGGGAAGACCTTCAGGAGGCTTGGGGTTAAGAGGAGGCACCTGAAAGACCGGGCTGTGGGGGAGCACTGGAGCTCTGGTGCGCAACCTTGGCACCACTTCCCCAGGCTGGATAACCACTCTAGCCCGGACCGTCCAGAGTGCAGGCACAGGTTGAACCGGGCTGTGGGTAAGCACGGGAGATCTAGTGCTTACTACACGCACCTCTCCCTTCGGCTCTATTCCCACAGTCGCCCGGTACGAGCGGAGCGCGGGCAGAGGACGCACTGCACCCTCCCAGCGCCCCGGAGACACAGCACGCAGAGCCGGCGCAGGATACCCTGGGCCAAAAATGCGTGCCGGCGACCAGACCCGCTGAGCAGGCACCATACGCCCTGGCTCGATGCCCGCACTCGCATGACACTCTCGGGGGGCTGTCCTATAGCGCACCGGGCTATGGACACGTACTGGCGACACCGTGCGCTTAACCGCATAACACGGTGCCTGCCCAGTATCTTGCTGCTTATAATAAGCACGAGGAGTGAGCGCAGGTCTGCTACCTGGCTTAGCTCCACCCCTCGTGTGCCCCCCCCCAAAAAAAATTTGGGGCTGTCTCTCGTACCTGTCGCACTGCCGTGCTGCCTTCGCCAACCTCATTCTCCTGTAACCTTCCTTGCACTGCTCCATCGAATCCCAGGCGGGCTCCGGCACTCTCCCTGGGTCGATGGCCCATCTGTCTATCTCCTCCCAAGTTGTGTAGTCCTGTGAAGCCGGCCGCTGTTGTTGTTGCTGCCGCTGCTGCTGCTGCTGTCGTCGCTGTTTTCTACCACGCCGCTTGGTCCTTGGTTGGTGGGTGATTCTGTCACGATCGTCCTCCTCTTCGTCTGAAGAGGAGAGGCGAGAAGGATCAGAGGACCAATATGCGGCGTGGTAAGTGTCCATGGTGAATCTTTAATAAAGAAAGACTGAACACTATGCAAAAGAGTAACGAAAACAATAAACCAAATACGACCGTGAAGCTACAAAATGAGACCTGTGCTGACACAAGCCACTAACATAGACAATCACCCACAAACAAACAGTGCAACCCAGGCTACCTAAGTATGATTCTCAATCAGAGACAACTAATGACACCTGCCTCTGATTGAGAACCATACTAGGCCGAAAACATAGAAATGCCCCAAAACATAGAAAAACAAACATAGACTGCCCACCCAACTCACGCCCTGACCATACTAAATAAATACAAAACAACGGAAATAAAGGTCAGAACGTGACAGAAACATTACACATGTCCCCTAAAACTAGCCACATATTCGTCGCCAGACCCACTGGCTCCAGGTCATCTACAAGTCCATGCTAGGTAAAGCTCCGCCTTAACTCAGTTCACTGGTCACGATGGCAACACCCATCCGTAGCACGCGCTCCAGCAGGTGTATCTCACTGATCATCCCTAAAGCCAACACCTCATTTGGCCGCCTTTCTTTCCAGTACTCTGCTGCCTGTGACTGGAACGAATTGCAAAAATCGCTGAAGTTGGAGACTTTTATCTCCCTCACCAACTTCAAACATCTGCTATCTGAGCAGCTAACCGATCGCTGCAGCTGTACATAGTCTATTGGTAAATAGCCCACCCATTTTCACCTACCTCATCCCCATACTGTTTTTATTTATTTACTTTTCTGCTCTTTTGCACACCAATATCTCTACCTGTACATGTCCATCTGATAATGTATCACTCCAGTGTTAATCTGCAAAATTGTAATTATTCGCCTACCTCCTCATGCCTTTTGCACACAATGTATATAGACTCCCCTTTTTTTTCTACTGTGTTATTGACTTGTTAATTGTTTACTCCATGTGTTGTCTCTGTGTTGTCTGTTCACACTGCTATGCTTTATCTTGGCCAGGTCGCAGTTGCAAATGAGAACTTGTTCTCAACTAGCCTACCTGGTTAAATAAAGGTGAAATAAAAAAATTTAAAAAATTATTGATTGGTTTGGGATAATGGCTCTTTAGGAATTTAGTGATTTATTGGTCACGTACACAGGCAGATGTTATAACTGGTGCTGCGAAATGCTTGTGTTACTAGCTCCTAACAGTGCAGTAAAATGACAAACAAGTACACAAATAATAATCTAAACAAGAAACAAGAAATCACAAATGTTAGAATGAATCCAGTTAACAACCCAAACAGCACTCTATCATTGATCTAAATGCAGTCCATGAGTATATGCACCAATATATACTTAGAACGATATGTACAGCAGTAGATATATTACAGTGAGCTGAAGAATAAAGTATACAGTATAAAATAAAATGTCCAGTGTTTAATGTCTCTATATACATGGGACAGCAGCGTTGGCTATGTGTGTGTGTGTGTGTGTGTGTGTGTGTGTGTATGTGGTTGTGAGTATGGGCTTATGGGTGTGTGTGAGTGTATATGTGAGTACAAGAGTTGCGTGTATGAGGTGTGTGTGTGTTTTGTGTGAGGGACTATATATGTATCTATTACTACAGGAGATGTGATGCGATGGCTGTTCAACGGACTGATGGCCTGGAGATAGAAGCTGTTCAACAGTCTTATGGCCTGGAGATAGAAGCTGTTCAACAGGCTGATGATTCGATGGCCTGGAGATAGAAGCTGTTCAACAGGCTGATGGCCTGGGGATAGAAGCTGTTCAACAGTCTGATGGACTGGAGGTAGAAGCTGTTCAACAGGCTGATGATCCGATGGCCTGGAGATAGAAGCTGTTCAACAGACTGATGGCCTGGAGATAGAAGCTGTTCAACAGGCTGATGATCCGATGGCCTGGAGATAGAAGCTGTTCAACAGGCTGATGGCCTGGGGATAGAAGCTGTTCAACAGTCTGATGGACTTGAGGTAGAAGCTGTTCAACAGTCCGATGGCCTGGAGATAGAAGATGTTCAACAGGCTGATGGCCTGGAGATAGAAGCTGTTTAACAGGCCTATGGCCTGAGGATAGAAGCTGTTCTACAGGCCGATGGCCTGGAGATAGAAGCTGTTCAACAGGCCGATGGCCATGAGATAGAAGCTGTTCAACAGGATGATGGCCTGGAGATAGAAGCTGTTCAACAGGCCGATGGCCTTGAGATAGAAGCTGTTCAACAGGCCGATGGCCTTGAGATAGAAGCTGTTCAACAGGCTGATGGCCTGGAGATAGAAGCTGTTCTACAGGCCGATGGCCTGGAGATAGAAGTTGTTCAACAGGCCGATGGCCATGAGATAGAAGCTGTTCAACAGTCTGATGGACTTGAGGTAGAAGCTGTTCAACAGTCCGATGGCCTGGAGATAGAAGATGTTCAACAGGCTGATGGCCTGGAGATAGAAGCTGTTCAACAGGCCTATGGCCTGAGGATAGAAGCTGTTCTACAGGCTGATGGCATGGAGATAGAAGCTGTTCTACAGGCTGATGGTCCGATGGCCTGGAAATAGAAGCTGTTCAACAGGCTGATGGCCTGGAGATAGAAGCTGTTCTACAGGCTGATGATCCGATGGCCTGGAGATAGAAGCTGTTCAACAGGCCGATGGCATGGAGATAGAAGCTGTTCTACAGGCTGATGGTCCGATGGCCTGGAGATAGAAGCTGTTCAACAGGCCGATGGCCTGGAGATAGAAGCTGTTCAACAGGACGATGGCCTGGAGATAGAAGCTGTTCAACAGGCCGATGGCCTTGAGATAGAAGCTGTTCAACAGGCCGATGGCCTTGAGATAGAAGCTGTTCAACAGGCTGATGGCCTGGAGATAAAAGCTGTTCAACAGGATGATGGCCTGGAGATAGAAGCTGTTCAACAGACTCGGGGGGCTGAGATCCTTGATGATCTTCTTGGACTACATTTGACACCGAGTGTTGTAAATGGTTAGAGAAACGGTTAGAGAAACGCTTGGAGGCAAGAGAGCAAGAAAGAGAGTCAGAAATAAAAAGAGAGAGAGAGAGTGAGAGACAGAAAGGGGATAGAAAGAGAAAGAGAAAGCGAGGCAAAAAGTCCCATAAGATTTTCAAACATAAATGTGTCAACTGTAATTAGGAATACCAGTTGAGTTGTGCTGAGAGAGGTTTAGGGAGGAAGAGAGGAGGGGGGGGGGGGGTGAGAAGGAGAGAGAACAAGGGAGAAGGAGGGAGAAAGATCCATATTTGTTGTGATGTGTTTGTGCTGGAGTTCATTGTTTTTGCTGTCTGGGTGCCAAATGGCACCCTATTCCCTATGGACCCTGATCAAAAGTAGTACACTATAAAGAAAATAGGGTGCCATTTGGGACACAACCAGGACAGTTGGCACCACCAGGGCTGATCAGCAGCACCCAGCAGGAGATCTGGGTCCAGCCTGCCAGTGACTCCCGCTAATCGGTCAAACATGCATGGGTAGTGCCCTGGATGTGGCTCCCGCCTGGAGATGTGTTTGGAGTGTGCAGAATATCACGAGAGACACTGACTGTCTGTCTGTTCTCAGCTGAACAACCAACCTACTCCTACTGTGCTAAGTAGTAGAGTCCTGTTCTCTAGTCCTCTCTCTCTCTCTCTCTCTCTCTCTCTCTCTCTCTCTCACTCTCTCACTCTCTCACTCTCGCTTTATTTGTATTTTTCTACCCTTCCCTCCCCCTCTTTCTTTATTTATTTCTTTCTCTCTTGCTCTCTCTCTCTCTCTTGCTTGATCTCTCTCTCTTTCTCTCTCTGTGGGTTGACAACCCCAGGCAGGGCTGTGACTGTGACACTTTCCTAAGAGCAGGCCAATTCTAGCCTGCTAAGAGGATCAGTTTCCCCTTCCTGTCCTGACACACATACCGACCGAACCACCAACCAACCAAGCACCACACAGGGCACAAGATCAGCGCACCTCTACAGGGCAGGCCGCAGTGCAACATGACACACCGCTGCTGCCACCAAGCACAGCACCTTGATCCTCCAACAGCACAGCACACAGAGCAAAGAGGCCTCCTCTCCTCTCTTCACCCCCATGTCTAAAAACCTGCTAGCCCAAAGACTGGATAATGAACACGATGCCTCGTCTCACTGCTCTGTAAAGACAGAATGCATCCCGAATGTCACCCTATTCCTATATAGTGCACAACTTTGCCTTATAGGCTCTGGTCAAAAGTAATGCGCCATATAGGGAATAGGGTGCTTTTTGGGACTCAAGCAGAGCCCTTGCTAAGAGGATTGAGACTTTAAACCTTTCTCTTCAGAAGTTTACCTGACACCAAGCGAGGACACACACACACACACACACACACACACACACACACACACAGAGAGAGAGTGAGAGAGAGAGAGAGAGAGAGAGAGAGAGAGCGAGATGGCAGTCAGAGAACTGAACTGAGCAATGTAGAAAACTACATTATAGTACTGTGTTTACATGAACAGAAATAGGGCCTAAGAGAAGGAAGTAGTTTAAATTGGAGCTGGGTGCAAGAGACAAAAGGTGCTACCTTAAAGAGTTCTTCGGCTGTCCCCATAGGAGAACCCTTTGAAGAAACTTTTTTTGTTCACAGAGGATTCTGCCTGGAACCAACAAGTGTTCTCCTATGGAGACAGCCAAACAACCCTTTTGGAACCTTTTTCTCTAAGAATGTAGAGATGGAAAGAGACAGAGAGACTGAAGAAGAGAGAGAAGGAGAGAGACAGAAGGATAGAGAGAGTGCTGAACTGTAATCCTGGTGTGAACCAGCATGGGAGGGTTTGCCCACAGCAGGTCACATGATGTTGGGGGGTGATGTCACCTCCGGAGCTCAGTCAGGGTTTGTGTTCTAAATGGCCCCCTATTCCCTATGTAGTGCACTACTTTTGACCAGTTCCAATAGGGCTCTGGATAAAAGTAGTGCACTATACCATGAATAGGGTGCCATTTGGGACAAAGTAAGGGCTTGGGTGCCAGGCAGACAGATCCTTTAGACTGGAGGAACCTGGGAATGAATGGAGCAGCAGAAAAGGAACTCTGTATCAGTGAGAGGCGAAACCAAGGCGGGAGAGAGAGGGGGTGGGGTGATGAAAGATAATAAGAAAGCGAGAAGATAAGAGAATATGGTTAGAAAAGAGAAGGGGTGTGAAAGTGATAGAGATAAAGAAGGAATAAAGAGAGGTGTGCATATAATGTTCTGTTGTCAAGGAGAGATGGAGGGGGAGGAGACTATCTGGCAAAAAAATTTGAAAAGTAAAAAGCAACCAGATAAGATTAGTACATTCTCATGACTCATACTGCCCTTTACCTAGTATGTTTTGTGTTTGCTCTTCATTCAACACTGATCTAAGGAATGTCATAATAACCACCGGTGTGGATGGATTAGCCCAGACACTATCTGCAAAGCAACAAGAGAGAGAGTTAGCTAGCATAGCACAACAGGTTAGCATTGCATTACCAAGAGAGGCATTCTCTCAGCTGCTGACTGATTACCAATGTAAGCACAAGAAAGACCATAGCATAGCAGGTTGTATATGAAGACTACTCCCAGACAGCCGGGCATGTACATTTTTCCAAAATAGCACCCTATTCCCTTTATAGTGCACTAATTTTGACCAGAGCCCAATGGGGCTGAGAGCCTGTAAGGTACGTCCATTGTACTGTACCTTTAATTATAGGTACACTACCATTCAAAAGTTTGGGGTCACTTAGAAATATCCTTGTTTTTGAAAGAAAAGCTATTTTTTGTCCATTAAGATAACATCAAATTGATCAGAAATATAGTGTAGACATTGTTAATGTTGTAAATGACTACTGTAGCTGAATATCTACTTAGGCGTATAGAGGCCCATTTATCAGCAACCATCACTCCTGTGTTCCAATGGCACGTTGTGTTAGCTAATCCAAGTTCATCATTTTAAAAGGCTAATTAATAATTAGAAAACCCTTTTGCAATTATGTTAGCACTGTTGTCCTGATTAAAGAAGCAATAAAACTGTCCTTCTTTAGACTAGTTGAGTATCTAGTCATCTAGTCAGCATTTGTGGGTTCGATTACAGGCTAAAAATAGCCAGAAAGAAAGACCTCTCTTCTGAAACTCGTGAGTCTATTCTTGTTCTGAGAAAGGAAGGCTATTCCATGCGAGATATTACCAAGAAACTGAAGATCTAGTACAACGCTGTGGACTACTCCCTTCACAAAACAGAGCAAACTGGCTCTAACCAGAATAGAAAGAGGAGTGGGAGGCCCCAGTGCACAACTGAGCAAGAGGACTGTCACGAGTCCGACCGAGGGTGTTTCCCCTTCCCGGGCGGGTGGCGCTCGGCGGTCGTCGTCACCGGCCTATTAGCTGCCACTGATTGTCTTTCCTCCCCCTCCTTGTATGTTTAGTGGTAGCACCTGTTTATGTTTAATTAGTTTGTCTGTATTAGACAGCCGGCCCGCCTGGTTGTTGTGCGGGATTATTTCAATGTAACCTTCGGCTCTGTTGTAAGAGGTACGTGTTAGTGCCTGGTCGTGATTTTTTCCAGTGTACATTTTGATTCCCTGTGTTTGGGAACATAACTTTGGTGAGCACCCTGTGGTGCGTTGGTGCTATTAAAAGACGCACAGCATTGAACTCTCTGTCTCCTGCATTTGACTCCACACCCACGACACCCGGAGCCTTACAAGGACAATTACATTAGAGTGTCTAGTTTGAGAAACAGTTGCCTCACAAATCCTCAACTGGCAGCTTCATTAAACAGTACCCGCAAAACACCAATCTCAACGTCAACAGTGAAGAGGCGACTCAGGGATGCTGGTCTTTTGAACGGCAGTGTACATAATTGTACACTTGCAGTTCATACCTTGAAAGAGCGAAAAGGTACACATTTGCCTTTTTAGGGTACCACCACAGTGGCAAAGCCATTTGTTCCTTTTAAGTGGCAAAAACATACCTGTTCTCTATACCAAGTCCCTCACACATACACGCCTCTAATCCCACGTCTGACAGTTAATGTCTCCCCGCCTGGGACTTGAACCTGGGTCCAGCAAATGTCCTGCCAACACCTTTACACCAAGAGGTCCATACCTCTTGACTAGATCGCTTAGTGTTGGTTTAAGGTCGCAAAAATATTCATTACCGCTCTTTATTGTCACATGCTGTTATATAAACCTTAATAAAGACTTCAGCCTGAATTTAAACCAGGTACTATAGTGACACTTCTTGTACTGAGATTCAGTGCCTTAGACTGCTGCGCCACTCGGGAACCCACAACAACACTAATATATACTATACTAAATCCGGAACACTCCAATTAGTATGATATGTTACGTTTCATATGTTATGTTTTCATTTGTGAATGTCCACCATCCATTTTGTATGATATGTTTCAAATTACAATTTGTATGATATGTTACGAATCAGCAAAAGGTATGATATGTTATGAATTCCAATTTGTTGTGGCTAAAATTAGGTAGGGGGCTAATGTTAACATTTGCTAGGTGGCTAAGGATGCTAGTTTAGGGGTTTAGGGTTAGAGGTTAGAGTTAAGGTTAAGGTTAGGAGTTTTGTTAATTGGTTAACGTTAGGGTTAGGGTTAAATGAAGGGTTAGCTAACATGTTAAGTTGTTGCAAAGTTGCTAATTAATAAAATATAAAAGTTATCCGTGATGACATTCAAGTTATTTGCCTTAAGTAACTTTCTGTCTTATGTAACCATACCAAACATCACATCATACCAATTTGAGTGTCCCAGATTTGCATTGACTATGTTACGTCTAGTCTATGAGACTAGGCTGTACCTACTCATGGCTAAAAGCCAGTAGTTAGTTAGTATGTTCCTCTCATTCCAGTATGCCCCACTCTGTAACCAGCAGCTGGGGAGTAGATTTTCCTCAACCCTCCCGTCAATTAAAGCTGTCTGTGGTTGACATGTTGTTTAGGTTGTGGCTGATTGATTAGGCTGAGAAAGATAGTGCCTTTTCCACTGGGTCCTATACACACATACGCACTCGCAAACGCACTCACTCGCACACGCACACGCACTCGCACTCACACATGCACTCACACACTTGCACACGCACTCGCACACACGCACTCGCACATGAGTGAGAGGTTGATCATGTAAATACAGTGTTCTGTTTTGATTGCACCATTGGAAAAGAGGGAGGGAGGGAGGGAGAGAGAGAGAGAGAGAGAGAGAGAGAGAGAGAGAGAGAGAATAATACAAATTTCATCTTACCCCCGGTTGGTTCTTAAATCTATCTTCCTGTCGTGCTGGACAGGACCTTGAGAATGACACATTTCCCATCAAATAGCAGATGAATCTCATGTGACTCATCGCAGAGAGCAGCACTCTGCTGATCCCTCCACCTCACCCCCGTCAGCCCTGGGAGATAATGGCGCTGGAGGGGAGGGCTGCCGTTTTACGGGCTCCTAACCAACTGTGCTATATATACAGTATGTATTTTTTTTTTGCATTGTTTGCAACTCATTTTGTACACAATGTTGCTGCTACCGCCTCTTATGATCAAAAAGCGCTTCTGGACATCAGAACAGCGATTACTCACCTTAAACTGGACGAAGATTTTTTCTTTCAAGAGCCAAACACGAAGGATATACTGCTTTGTCAAGGCCCAAATCTCCATCATGAATGTGAAGAAAAGATGGAGGAAAAGGAGGAGGAGGGCGGGGTGCCTTGTGAGTATTAGCTGATGAGTAGGAAAACCACCACTTCCTTCCATATTATTGGACAAGTGCAATCATTGGAAAACAAACTGGACAATCTACGATTAAGAATATCCTACCAACGGTACATTAAAAACTGTAATATCTTTTGTTTCACCGAGACATGGCTGTATGACGACATGGGTAATATAGAGCTGGCTGGCTTCTCCATTCATCGGCAGGAAAGAGCAGCTACATCTGTTAAGACGAGGGACGTGTGTCTATTTGTCAATAACTGCTGGTGCGCTATGTCTAATATTAAAGAAGTCTTGAGGTATTGCTCGCCTGAGGTAGAATACCTCATGATCTATATTATTCTATATTATTCGTGGCCGTCTATTTACCACCACAAACCGATGCTGGCACAGAGACCGCACTAAACGAGATGTGTAAGGCCATAAGCAAACAAGAACATGCTCATCCAGAAGCGGCACACCAGGGACTTTAATGCAGGCAAACTTAAATCCGTTTTACCTCATTTCTACCACCATGTCACATGTGCAACCAGAGGGGAAAAAACTCTAGACCACCTTTACTCCACACACAGAGATGCATACAAAGCTCTCCCTCGCCCTCAATATGGAAAATCTGACCATAATTCTATCATCCTGATTCCTGCTTAGAAGCAAAAACTAAAGCAGGAAGTACCAGTGGCTCTCTTAAAACAAAAGCTGTCAGATGATGCGGATGCTAAGCTACAGGACTGTTTTGCTAGCAGACTGGAATATGTTCCGGGATTCATCAGATGAACCATCAAACAGGCAAAGCGTCAATACAGGACTAATATTGAATCCTACTACACCGACTCTGATGCTAGTTTTATGTGGCAGGGCTTGAAAACTGTTACGGACTACAAAGGGAAACCCAGCCTCGAGCTGCCAAGTGACGTGAGCCTACCAGACAAGCTAAATACCTTTTGTGCTCACTTCGAGGCAAGCAACACTGAAGCATGCATGAGAGCACCAGCTGTTCTGGACAACTGTGTGATCACTCTCTCCGTAGCCGATGTGAGCAAGACCTTTAAACAGATCAACATTCACAAAGCCACGGGGCCAGATGGATTACCAGGACATGTACTCAAAGCATGTGCGGACCAACTGGCAAGAGTCTTCACTGACATTTTCAACCTCTCCCTGACCGAGTCTGTAATACCCACATGACCACCATAGTCACTATCCCCAAGAAAAAGAAGATAGCCTGCCTAAATTATTACCGCCCAGTAGCACTCACATCAGTAGCCATGAAGTGCTTTGAAAGGTTGTTCACATCAACACCATCATACCGGAAAGCCTAGACCCACTCCAATTCACATACCGCCCCAACAGATCCACAGATGACGCAATCTCAATTGCACACCACACTGCCCTTTCCCACCTGGACGAAAGGAACAACTATGTGAGAATGCTGTTTATTGACTGCAGCTCAGCGTTCAACACCATATTGCCCACAAAGCTCACTGTTGTGCTGACAACACAACAGCCTGATCACTGACAATGACGAGACAGCCTATAGTTAGGAGGTCAGAGACCAGGCTGTGTGGTGCCAGGACAACAACCTCTCCCTCAGTGTGAGCAAGACAAAGGAGCTGATCGTGGACAATAGGAAAAGGAGGACCAAACAGGCCCCCATTAACATTGATGGGGCTGAAGTGGAGCGGGTCGAGAGTTTCAAGTTCCTTGGTATCCACATCACCAACAAATTATCATGGTCCAAACACACCAAAATAGTTGTGAAGAGGGCAAGACAACACCTTTCCCCCTCAGGAGACTGAAAAGATCGAGAGCATCTTGACCGGTTGCATCACTGCCTGGTATGGCAACTGCTCAGCATCCAACCTTAAGGCACTACAGAGGGTAGTGCGTACGGCCCAGTACATCACTGGGGCCAAGCTTCCTGACATCCAGGACCTACATACTAGGTGGTGTCAGAGGAAGGCCCCAAAAATTGTCAAAGACTCCAGTCACCCAATTCATAGACCGTTCTCTCTGCTACCGCACGGCAAGCAATATCGGTTGCGCCACGTCTAAGACCAAAAGCCTCCTTAACAGCTTCTACCCCCAAGCCATAAGACTGCTGAACAATTAATCAAATGGTCACCCGGACCATTACATTGACACCTCGACCATTTGTTTTTACACTGCTGCTACTCACTGTTTATTATCTATGCATAGTCACTTTACAAATTACCTTGACTATTCTGTACACACATTGACTCGGTACCGGTACCCCCTGTATATAGCCTCAATATTATTATGTAATTCTCTTGTATTACTTTTAGATATTATTTTGTTTCTTTTTTCACTTTAGTATATTTTTTAAATATTTTCTTAACTTTATTTCTTCAACTGCATTGTTGGTTAAGGGCTTGTAAGTAAGCATGTACTGTAAGTGTGCATTTGGCACATTTGACAAATGCAATTTGATTTGATTTTCTCACCTCTCACTCTCCACTCAGGCAGCCCTGTCCTCTCATGGACTTGGGGGCAGGAGGACAGGAGAGAAGGGGGGGTATGTGTGCATCAAATGATTATCTGATTTGAGGGAGGCGGAGGACAACAGTCCAGAGTGAATACATGTGAATGTGAGTTCCATACTCTGTGGGCTGGTAGTCTTGCAGTGATGGAGTGCTGACTGACTTGGTTTGATTTCCATGTTCACCTGCTGTTGAGTAGAAGGTTGTTACAGCACAGGAGGGAGATACTCCACACAGCCTGTATCCCAAATGGCACCCTATTCCCTAGTGAAAAGTAATGCACTATATAGGAAATATGGTGCCATTGGGTCACCCTCTCTTTAGCCCCCTATGGTGGATCCCACATGGATTCATATTTCCTGGCCACATACTGTAACTATAGTCTAATGCATATTTGCCACTTGTGAAATTCCTCACATTAACTTTATTTCTGACACACAATGTTTCGAAGCTGCTTGACATAATGAAGAGAGGTGCGAGAGTAAGAAAATGCATACCATGCGTTCACAGCCAATCTGTCTGCATAAATGCCATTCCTGTCCTTACAGGGGTGGAGATATAAACCCTTTCTGCCCCGAAGACAATAAATACTTTACAGCTTTATTTTAGAAACAGATTTTCATTGTGTAACCAAACAACTAATCAAACACCAATAAAAGGAACACATTTTTTTTATTTTCTCACTAATGACTCTGTGAGTTATAGAGTCTCTCTCTGACACAGGGGTGTCTGCAGCATGGTGAACAAATGAGCGCTGTAATTAGAGGAGTGGAGCTGCATGCAGCACACAACAACGTAAACCCCACGTTTCACAGAAACTCTGCTGCTTGGCCATGTGGTTTGGATTTCAGTCTGAAGAAGGACTTTGACAGACCCCAAGGCTACCTTCTGTCTTCTCTAGAACCCCAAGGCTAATTATTTTCTTCTTTAGAACCCCAATGCTACATTCTTTATTCTTTAGAACCCCAAGGCTACATTATTTATTCTCTAGAAGCCCAAGGCTACATTCATTCTTCTTTAGAAACCCAATGCCACATTATTTCTTCTTTAGAACCCCAAGGCTACATTATTTATTCTCTAGAACCCCAGGGCTACATTATTTATTCTTTAGAACATCAAGGCTATATTATGTCTTCTTTAGAACCCCAAGGCTACATTCTGTCTTCTTTAGAACTCCATGGCTACATTATTTCTTCTTTAGAACCCCAAGGCTACATTATTTATTCTCTAGAACCCCAGGGCTACATTATTTATTCTTTAGAACATCAAGGCTATATTATGTCTTCTTTAGAACCCCAAGGCTACATTCTGTCTTCTTTAGAACTCCATGGCTACATTATTTCTTCTTTAGAACCCCAAGGCTACATTATTTATTCTCTAGAACCCCAGGGCTACATTATTTATTCTTTAGAACATCAAGGCTATATTATGTCTTCTTTAGAACCCCAAGGCTACATTCTGTCTTCTTTAGAACCCCAAGGCTATATTATGTCTTCTTTAGAACCCCAAGGCTACATTCTGTCTTCTTTAGAACCCCAATGCTACCTTCTGACTTCTTTAGAACCTCAAGGCTACATTCTTTCTTCTTTAGAACCCCAATGCTACATTCTGTCTTCTCTAGAACCCCAAGGCTACATTCTTTCTTCTTTAGAACCCCAAGGCTACATTCTGTCTTCTCTAGAACCCCAAGGCTACATTCTGTCTTCTCTAGAACCTCAAGGCTACATTCTTTCTTCTTTAGAACCCCAAGGCTACATTCTTTCTTCTCTAGAACCCCAAGGCTACATTCTGTCTTCTCTAGAACCCCAAGGCTACATTCTGTCTTCTCTAGAACCCCAAGGCTGCCTCCTGTCTTCTCTTTGATCATCACATGACTAATCCTAAACTGTCATGTCTAGCGGATGCCACCACCAGTGGGCAAAGTGTGTGTGTGCGTGTGTGTAACACCTGTGGCACAGTGCTAGCCCAAATGTCTCTGACTGTGATGCTGCTGACACACACCAAGGAATAGCCACGGTTGAAATTGACTGCTCACGCACGGAAAGATAGACATTGGTTAACACTATTCTACGACATGCCAGTGTTTAGTGTATCCTAAGGTAACAAATTAACTGTCAAAATTGAGTTCAGTTGTGGCCTGGAGTGGCCTAGCAGTTAGGGCTGCTACCTTCAGTGCGCACATATAAGCCTACCGTGTGGGCATGTGTTCAGTTCCGGCTCAAAGCCCTTCTGGCATAAAAAACTGAATCCCGATTGACTTGATGTAGTTACACATTTCAAATATGGACTGTTCAGTCTTGATAAGAAATTAACATACCAGACGCTTTTGGTTAACATAAATAGGACACAAATAAAATAATAACAGTCAGTAGGCTACACCAACATTAGTTCTTAAAATAATGACAGTCATTAGGCTACACTAACATTAGTTCTTAAAATAATAACAGTCATTAGGCTACACTAACATTAGTTCCTAAAATAATAATAGTCATTAGGCTACACTAACATTAGTTCGTAAAATAATAACAGTCATTAGGCTACACCAACATTCGTTTATAAAATAATAAGTCAGTAGGCTACACCAACATTCGTTTATAAAATAATAAGTCAGTAGGCTACACTAACATTAGTTTTTTAAATAATAAGTCAGTAGGCTACACTAACATTAGTTCTTAAAATAATAAGTCAGTAGGCTACACTAACATTAGTTTTTAAAATAATAAGTCAATAGGCTACACCAACATTAGTTTATAAAATAATAAATCAAATCAAATCAAATTTATTTATATAGCCCTTCGTACATCAGCTGATATCTCAAAGTGCTGTACAGAAACCCAGCCTAAAACCCCAAACAGCAAGCAATGCAGGTGTAGAAGCACGGTGGCTAGGAAAAACTCCCTAGAAAGGCCAAAACCTAGGAAGAAACCTAGAGAGGAACCAGGCTATGTGGGGTGGCCAGTCCTCTTCTGGCTGTGCCGGGTGGAGATTATAACAAAACATGGTCAAGATGTTCAAATGTTCATAGATGACCAGCATGGTCGAATAATAATAAGGCAGAATAGTTGAAACTGGAGCAGCAGCACAGTATTAGTCAGCTCAGCTATCCCCCATTGAGACCGTGTCTGTGCCTCGACCTAGGTTGGGCAAAACTAAACATGGCGGTGTTCGCCTTAGCAATCTCACTAGGATAAAGACCACCTCCATTCCTGTCATTATTGAAAGAGATCATGATACCTCACATCTCAAAATAGGGCTACTTAATGTTAGATCCCTTACTTCAAAGGCAATTATAGTCAATGAACTAATCACTGATCATAATCTTGATGTGATTGGCCTGACTGAAACATGGCTTAAGCCTGATGAATTTACTGTGTTAAATGAGGCCTCACCTCCTGGCTACACTAGTGACCATATCCCCCGTGCATCCCGCAAAGGCGGAGGTGTTGCTAACATTTACGATAGCAAATTTCAATTTACAAAAAAAAAAATGACGTTTTCGTCTTTTGAGCTTCTAGTCATGACATCTATGCAGCCTACTCAATCACTTTTTATAGCTACTGTTTACAGGCCTCCTGGGCCATATACAGCGTTCCTCACTGAGTTCCCTGAATTCCTATCGGACCTTGTAGTCATAGCGGATAATATTCTAATCTTTGGTGACTTTAATATTCACATGGAAAAGTCCACAGACCCACTCCAAAAGGCTTTCGGAGCCATCATCGACTCAGTGGGTTTTGTCCAACATGTCTCTGGACCCACTCACTGTCACAGTCATACGCTGGACCTAGTTTTGTCCCATGGAATAAATGTTGCTTAATGTTTTTCCTCATAATCCTGGACTATCGGACCACCATTTTATTATGTTTGCAATTACAACAAATAATCTGCTCAGACCCCAACCAAGGATCATCAAAAGTCGTGCTATAAATTCACAGACAACACAAAGATTCCTTGATGTCCTTCCAGATTCCCTCTGTCTACCCAAGGACGCCAGAGGACAAAAATCAGTTAACCACCTAACTGAGGAACTCAACTTAACCTTGCACAATACCCTAGATGCAGTTGCACCCCTAAAAACTAAAAACATTTCTCATAAGAAACTAGCTCCCTGGTACACAGAAAATACCCGAGCTCTGAAGCAAGCTTCCAGAAAATTGGAACGGAAATGGCGCCACACCAAACTGGAAGTCTTCCGACTAGCTTGGAAAGACAGTACTGTGCAGTACCGAAGAGCCCTTACTGCTGCTCGATCATCCTATTTTTCTAACTTAATTGAGGAAAATAAGAACAATCCGAAATTCCTTTTTGATACTGTCGCAAAGCTAACTAAAAAGCAGCATTCCCCAAGAGAGGATGACTTTCACTTTAGCAGTGATAAATTCATGAACTTCTTTGAGGAAAAGATTATGATTATTAGAAAGCAAATTACGGACTCCTCCTTAAATCTGCGTATTCCTTCAAAGCTCAGTTGTCCTGAGTCTGCACAACTCTGCCTGGACCTTGGATCAAGAGAGACGCTCAAGTGTTTTAGTACTATATCTCTTGACACAATGATGAAAATAATCATGGCCTCTAAACCTTCAAGCTGCATACTGGACCCTAATAAGTCAGTAGGATACACTAACATTAGTTTATAAAATAATAAGTCAGTAGGCTACACTAACATTAGTTCTTAAAATAATAAGTCAGTAGGCTACACTAACATTAGTTCTTAAAATAATAAGTCAGTAGGCTACACTAACATTAGTTCTTAAAATAATAAGTCAGTAGACTACACTAACATTCGTTTTTTAAATAATAAGTCAGTAGGCTACACTAACATTAGTTTAAAAAATAATAAGTCAGTAGACTACACTAACATTAGTTTTTTAAATAATAAGTCAGTAGGCTACACTAACATTAGTTCTTAAAATAATAAGTCAGTAGGCTACACCAACATTAGTTTATAAAATAATAAGTCAGTAGGCTACACTAACATTAGTTTATAAAATAGTAAGTCAGTAGACTACACTAACATTAGTTAGGAACTATAAATAAGCTATTTTACTGACTGTTCAAGAATGATTCATAGACAGAATAGTGGTGTTTCACTGTGAAGCCAGTATTGTATTAGAGCTGATGTTTTTTCTAATGAGTAGGCTTGCGTTGTGAATATTTATACAGTTTTAAGTTTTAATATCACATTCACAAGTACAGCGAAATGCTTTTCTTGCAAGTGCTAAACACAACGATGCAGCAATACATATCGATAATAGTTCTTAAAATAACATGAGGTAGAACAAAACACACTAGAAATAAAAATAATAAATAACAACTATCATACCAGTGCATAATATTAAATGACACCGATGTTCAAAATAACATGGTTTTACATTCACTGATAAATAATACTGAAAGTTGATATAATGCAATCTAAATAGATTAAGATCTGACATCTGTAGCTGTGTGACATGACAGAAAAGATCTGACATCTGTAGCTGTGAGGCATGACAGAAACTATGTGACATCTGTAGCTGTGTGACATGACAGAAAATATCTGACATCTGTAGCTGTGTGACATGACAGAAAATATCTGTAGCTGTGTGACATGACAGAAAATATCTGTAGCTGTGTGACATGACAGAAAATATCTGTAGCTGTGTGACATGACAGAAAATATCTGTAGCTGTGTGACATGACAGAAAATATCTGTAGCTGTGAGGCATGACAGAAACTATGTGACATCTGTAGCTGTGTGACATGACAGAAAATATCTGACATCTGTAGCTGTGTGACATGACAGAAAAGATCTGTAGCTGTGAGGCATGACAGAAAAGATCTGTAGCTGTGTGACATGACAGAAAAGATCTGTAGCTGTGAGGCATGACAGAAAAGATCTGACATCTGTAGCTGTGAGGCATGACAGAAAATATCTGACATCTGTAGCTGTGTGACATGACATAAAATATCTGACATCTGTAGCTGTGTGACATGACAGAAAATATATGACATCTGTAGCTGTGTGACATGACAGAACATATCTGACATCTGTAGCTGTGTGACATGACAGAAACTATGTGACATCTGTAGCTGTGTGACATGACAGAAACTATGTGACATCTGTAGCTGTGTGACATGACAGAAAATATGTGACATCTGTAGCTATGAGGCATGACATAAAACTACTTAAGGCCTTCTCAAATCAAATCAAATCTTATTGGTCACATACACATGGTTAGCAGATGTTATTGCGAGTGTAGCGAAATGTTTATAAATGCTTATATGACTTCATCACAGCACATGCCTGTGCAGTACTCCTGAGTGTGTGTGTGTGTTTCTCATTTCTAATGGCACATTGTTATATCGTACAGCGTATATTTTAGAGTAAATGAATCAGACACAGAACGTTCCCTCATTAAGTTAAAAGAGCCGTGCTGTGCCACAAAAGTACATGGTGCTACGGAGACAGGCAAGAGATAGAGAGACAGAGAGAGAGTGAGAGAGAGAGAGAGAGAGAGCGAGAGAGAGAGAGAGAGAGAGAGAGAGAGAGAGAGAGAAAGACAGATAGAGAGAGAGAGAGAGAGAAAGAAAGACAGATAGAGAGAGAGAGAGAAAGAAAGACAGATAGAGAGAGAGAGAGAGAGAGAGAGATTAAGCGAGAGAGAAAGAGACACACAATTACCAAGTACTCAATGTCATCTTATTACTGAAGCAATTACGCAACTGTTCTTAAATATATAATTACCAACATAACATAACAAATGTTAGGTACCCAACAAAGCGCTGTGTTTAGAGGCAGTCATCTTTACCTCACAAAAGCATAATATAATACAGAACATTAATAGACAAGTACAGCTCAAGGATAGAACTACATCAAAATGTCACAAAGAACATTTCTTCTGTTATTGATAACATTGATAATAATTTATCGTCTGGGCGACAAACCACGACTCCGAGTTTTACGATAATGTCTTATGTCGTGATGGGTCACCTGACCTGCAGCGGCATAGGACTGGTGCAGACGAATCAGGGTCACGGACTAGAGATGTAACCTGCCACTCATCACATCACATTCAATGTCATGGCACAGTGACAGAGCCCACCCCCTGTCTGCCCTCTGTCCTGCTGCATGGGGCTGGAAGGGTTAACAATGTTAACCAAGGTGGATTTACTTTATACATATACAATACACATGCAACATATTATAATAGAATGCATTCTGTGGATGCGTATCTCATCACATCCTATCACAAAGCCGAGCCTGGTCCTCAGACAGAGATTTTCTGTCTGTCTCTCTCGTTGTTGAAACATAGAAATAAGTCCAACATTCATTTACCCAAGTACATGTATTTTTCCTTAATGTTTCGGTACGAGATCTTTTTGAAGACATAGTGTCTGTCTACCTACACTGTACTCTTAAAACATGTCCTGTTGTTTTCTACGGTAACTTACTGGCAGCCGGTTACTTACCATAAAAAAAGGTACAGTATGTTACCATACCATATTTTATGGTATCCAATACTGTTACTGTAATTGCTTTATATTACCAATAATTATACTGCAATCATTTTATGTTAACAAATACTCTTACTGTAATCTTTGATACTGTTGTTTTACAGTAATTTGGAGGCAATTGGCTGAAAGCAAGTTACTGTAAAATCAGAGCAGTACATTACTGTAAAATATACTGTATTATGCTGTAAAAGAAATGACACTCTAATTGTAATAAATTAATTAATTAATTAATAAATGAATACATTAAATACATTGAGGGGAGGTGAGGAGTGTATTTTACAGTATTTTACTGTAATTACATGGGATTGGTGGAAGCAGGTTGGCTGCTAGGTTATGTGTTTCATATTACAGCATATGAATATTTGGTATTTTAAATCACATACATTTTTAGAGGCCTCAACAAAGGCTTCCAAACTGGCAGTGACTGCAGGACAAAACAGACCAAAGGACATGGCAATTATTATAATTGTTTTATTTGATTTAACTAGGCAAGTCAGTTAAGTACTATATTTAGTACTATATCTCTTGACACAATGATGAAAATAATCATGGCCTCTAAACCTTCAAGCTGCATACTGGACCCTATTCCAATTAAACTACTGAAAGAGCTGCTTTCTGTGCTTGTCCCTCCTAAGTTGAACATAATAAACGGCTCTCTATCCACCGGATGTGTACCAAACTCACTAAAAGTGGCAGTAATAAAGCCGCTCTTGAAAAAGCCAAACCTTGACCCAGAAAATATAAAAAACTATCAGCCTGTATCGAATCTTCCATTCCTCTCAAACATTTTAGAAAAGGCTGTTGCGCAGCAACTCACTGCCTTCCTGAAGACAAACAATGTATACGAAATGCTTCAGTCTGGTTTTAGACCCCATCATAGCACTGAGACGGCACTTGTGAAGGTGGTAAATTACCTTTTAATGGCATCAGACCGAGGCTCTGCATCTGTCCTCGTGCTCCGAGACCTTAGTGCTACTTTTGATACCATCGATCACCACATTCTTTTGGAGAGATTGGAAAGTCAAATTGGTTTACACGGACAAGTTCTGGCCTGGTTTAGATCTTATCTGTCGGAAAGATATCAGTTTGTCTCTGTGAATGGTTTGTCCTCTGACAAATCAACTGTAAATTTCGGTGTTCCTCAAGGTTCCGTTTTAGGACCACTATTGTTTTCACTATATATTTTACCTCTTGGGGATGTCATTCGAAAACATAATGTTAATTTTCACTGCTATGCGGATGACATACAGCTGTACATTTCAATGAAACATGGTGAAGCCCCAAAATTGCCCTCGCTAGAAGTCTGTGTTTCAGACATAAGAAAGTGGATGGCTGCAAACTTTCTACTTTTAAACTCGGACAAAACAGAGATGCTTGTTCTAGGTCCCAAGAAACAAAGAGATCTTCTGTTGAATCTGACAATTAATCTTAATGGTTGTACAGTCGTCTCAAATAAAACTGTGAAGGACCTCAGCGTTACTCCTGACCCTGACCTCTCTTTTGACGAACATATCAAGACTGTTTCAAGGACAGCTTTTTCCCATCTACGTAACATTGCAAAAATCTAAAACTTTCTGTCCAAAAATGATGCAGAAAAATGTATCCATGCTTTTGTTACTTCTAGGTTATTTATTTTTTTTTTTTTTCACCTTTATTTAACCAGGTAGGCTAGTTGAGAACGAGTTCTCATTTGCAACTGCGACCTGGCCAATATAAAGCATAGCAGTGTGAACAGACAACACAGAGTTACACATGGAGTAAACAATTAACAAGTCAATAACACAGTAGAAAAAAAAGAGAGTCTATATACATTGTGTGCAAAAGGCATGAGGAGGTAGGCGAATAATTACAATTTTGCAGATTAACACTGGAGTGATAAATGATCAGATGGTCATGTACAGGTAGAGATATTGGTGTGCAGAAAAGTAAAATAAATATAAACAGTATGGGGATGAGGTAGTATGGGGATGAGGTAGGTAAAATTGGGTGGGCTATTTACCGATAGACTATGTACAGCTGCAGCGATCGGTTAGCTGCTCAGATAGCAAATGTTTGAAAATGGTGAGGGAGATAAAAGTCTCCAACTTCATCGATTTCTGCAATTAATTCCAGTCACAGGCAGCAGAGAACTGGAACGAAAGGCGGCCAAATGAGGTGTTGGCTTTAGGGATGATCAGTGAGATACACCTGCTGGAGCGCGTGCTACGGGTGGGTGCTGCCATCGTGACCAGTGAACTGAGATAAGGCGGAGCTTTACCTAGCATGGACTTGTAGATGACCTGGAGCCAGTGGGTCTGGCGACGAATATGTAGCGAGGGCCAGCCGACTAGAGCATACAGGTCGCAGTGGTGGGTGGTATAAGGTGCTTTAGTATCAAAACGGATGGCACTGTGATAAACTGCATCCAGTTTGCTGAGTAGAGTATTGGAAGCTATTTTGTAGATGACATCGCCGAAGTCGAGGACCGGTAGGATAGTCAGTTTTACTAGGGTAAGTTTGGCGGCGTGAGTGAAGGAGGCTTTGTTGCGGAATAGAAAGCCGATTCTATATTTGATTTTAGATTGGAGATGTTTGATATGAGTCTGGAAGGAGAGTTTACAGTCTAGCCAGACACCTAGGTACTTATAGATGTCCACATAATCTAGGTCGGAACCATCCAGGGTGGTGATGCTAGTCGGGCGTGTGGGTGCAGGCAGCGAACGGTTGAAAAGCATGCATTTGGTTTTACTAGCGTTTAAGAGCAGTTGGAGGCCACGGAAGGAGTGTTGTATGGCATTGAAGCTCGTTTGGAGGTTAGATAGCACAGTGTCCAAGGACGGGCCGGAAGTATACAGAATGGTGTCGTCTGCGTAGAGGTGGATCAGTGAATCGCCCGCAGCAAGAGCAACATCATTGATATATACAGAGAAAAGAGTCGGCCCGAGAATTGAACCCTGTGGCACCCCCATAGAGACTGCCAGAGGACCGGACAGCATGCCCTCCGATTTGACACTCTGAACTCTGTCTGCAAAGTAGTTGGTGAACCAGTCAAGGCAGTCATCAGAAAAACAGAGGCTACTGAGTCTGCCGATAATAATATGGTGATTGACAGAGTCGAAAGCCTTGGCAAGGTCGATGAAGACGGCTGCACAGTACTGTCTTTTATCGATGGCGGTTTTGATACCATTTAGTACCTTCGAGCGTGGCTGAGGTGCACCCGTGACCGGCTCAGAAACCAGATTGCACAGCGGAGAAGGTACGGTGGGATTTGAGATGGTCAGTGACCTGTTTGTTGACTAGGTTTTCGAAGACCTTAGATAGGCAGGGCAGGATGGATATAGGTCTGTAACAGTTTGGGTCCAGGGTGTCTCCCCCTTTGAAGAGGGGGATGACTGCGGCAGCTTTCCAATCCTTGGGGATCTCAGATGATATGAAAGAGAGGTTGAACAGGCTGGTAATAGGGGTTGCGACAATGGCGGCGGATAGTTTCAGAAATAGAGGGTCCAGATTGTCAAGCCCAGCTGATTTGTACGGGTCCAGGTTTTGCAGCTCTTTCAGAACATCTGCTATCTGGATTTGGGTGAAGGAGAACCTGGAGAGGCTTGGGCGAGTAGCTGCGGGGGGGGCGGAGCTGTTGGCCGAGGTTGGAGTAGCCAGGAGGAAGGCATGGCCAGCCGTTGAGAAATGCTTGTTGAAGTTTTTGATAATCAGGATGTATCGGTGGTGACCGTGTTACCTAGCCTCAGTGCAGTGGGCAGCTGGGAGGAGGTGCTCTTGTTCTCCATGGACTTCACAGTGTCCCAGAACTTTTTGGATTTAGAGCTACAGGATGCAAATTTCTGCCTGAAGAGGCTGGCCTTTGGTTTCCTGACTGACTGCGTGTATTGGTTCCTGACTTCCCTGAACAGTTGCATATCGCGGGGACTATTCGATGCTATTGCAGTCCGCCACAGGATGTTTTTGTGCTGGAGTGAACCAAGGGCTATATCTGTTCTTAGTTCTGCATTTTTTGAACGGAGCATGCTTATCTAAAATGGTGAGGAAGTTACTTCTAAAGAATGACCAGGCATCCTTAACTGACGGAATGAGGTCAATATCCTTCCAGGATACCCGGGCCAGGTCGATTAGAAAGGCCTGCTCACAAAAGTGTTTTAGGGAGCGTTTGACAGTGATGAGGGGTGGTCGTTTGACTGCGGATCCGTAGCGGATACAGGCAATGAGGCAGTGATCGCTGAGATCCTGGTTGAAGACAGCGGAGGTGTATTTGGAGGGCCAGTTGGTCAGGATGACGTCTATGAGGGTGCCCTTGTTTACAGATTTAGGGTTGTACCTGGTGGGTTCCTTGATGATTTGTGTGAGATTGAGGGCATCTAGCTTAGATTGTAGGACTGCCGGGGTGTTAAGCATATCCCAGTTTAGGTCACCTAACAGAACAAACTCTGAAGCTAGATGGGGGCCGATCAATTCACAATTGGTGTCCTGGGCACAGCTGGGAGCTGAGGGGGGTCGGTAGCAGGCGGCAGCAATGACAGACTTATTTCTGGAGAGAGTAATTTTTAAAATTAGTAGTTCGAACTGTTTGGGTATGGACCTGGAAAGTATGACATTACTTTGCAGGATATCTCTGCAGTAGACTGCAACTCCCAATTGATGGGAAATGATGTAAAATATATCACTAGCCACTTTAAACAATGCTACCTAATATAATGTTTACATACCCTACATTATTAATCTCATATGTATACGTATATACTGTACTCTATATCATCTACTGCATCTTTATGTAATACATGTATCACTAGCCACTTTAAGTATGCCACTTTGTTTACATACTCATCTCATATGTATATACTGTACTCAATACCATCTGCTGTATCTTGCCTATGCCGCTCTGTACCATCACTCATTCATATATCTTTATGTACATATTCTTTATCCCCTTACACTTGTGTCTATAAGGTAGTAGTTTTGGAATTGTTAGCTAGATTACTTGTTGGTTATTACTGCATTGTCGGAACTAGAAGCACAAGCATTTCGCTACACTCGCATTAACATCTGCTAACCATGTGTATGTGACAAATAAAATGTGCTTTGATTTGATTTGATTTGGACCGCCCTTGCTGCCTCTTTCCACTGTGATTCTCTGCCTCTAACCCTATTACAGGGGCTGGCTTACAGTCACTGGCTTACTGGTGCTCTTTCATGCCGTCCTTAGGAGGGGTTCATCACTTGAGTGGGTTGAGTCACTGATGTGAGCTTCCTGTCTGGGTTGGCGCCCCCCCTTGGGTTGTGCCGTGGCGGAGATCTTTGTGGGCTATACTCGGCCTTGTCTCAGGATGGTAAGTTGGTGGTTGAAGATATCCCTCTAGTGGTGTGGGGGCTGTGCTATGGCAAAGTGGGTGGGGTTATAACCTTCCTGTTTGGCCCTATCCGGGGGTGTCATCGGATGGGGCAACAGTGTCTCAATGTCCTCCTGTCTCAGCCTCCAGTATTTATGCTGCAGTAGTTTATGTGTAGTTTAGTAGTTTATGTAGTTTCTGTGTCGGGGGGCTAGGGTCAGTTATATCTGGAGTACTTCTCCTGTCTTATCCGGTGTCCTGTGTGAATTTAAGTATGCTCTCTCTAATTCTCTTTTTCTTTATTTCTTTCTCTCTCTCGGAGGACCTGAGCCCTAGGACCATGCCTCAGGACTACCTGGCATGAGGACTCCTTGCTGTCCCCAGTCCACCTGGCCGTGCTGCTGCTCCAGTTTCAACTGTTCTGCCTGCGGCTATGGAATCCTGACCTGTTCACCGGACGTGCTACCTGTCCCAGACATGCTGTTTTCAACTCTCTAGAGACAGCAGGAGTGGTAGAGATACTCTTAATGATCGGCTATGAAAAGCCAACTGACATTTACTCCTGAGGTTCTGACTTGCTGCACCTTCGTCAACTACTGTGATAATTATTATTTGACCATGCTGGTCATTTATGAACATTTGAACATCTTGGCCATGTTCTGTTATAATCTCCACCCGGCACAGCCAGAAGAGGACTGGCCACCCCTCATAGCCTGGTTCCTCTCTAGGTTTCTTCCTAGGTTTTGGCCTTTCTAGGGAGTTTTTCCTAGCCATCGTGCTTCTACACCTGCATTGCTTGCTGTTTGGGGTTTTAGGCTGGGTTTCTGTACAGCACTTTGAGATATCAGTTGATGTACGAAGGGCTATATAAATACATTTGATTTGATTTGATTTACACACAGTTGATAATTGTATTAACTGAAATGCTAATCCTTTGCACATGAACACTCACTCTTTCGGAAATAATTACAGTCAATATATATTTACGCACATGTGTTTACGCCCATGATTTTTTCTGTTGGAACCCGGTTCGTCTGCTGGAGAGTTCATCCGAGTCTCTCTCTCTCTTTCTGTTCTTTCATGGTTAGAATGGCTACTTCAGAGTACCATTCAGAAATGTTCTCATAGAATAGATGTTTCGGCAGTAGTCGGTATTCTCATCCCAGGTTTACATAATTTCTAGCTGCAGACTAGTAATTAGTACCTAAGATTTGCTCTTATTCTGTAGGGATCGATATTCTCAGAGTTTAACTATTTCCAGCTGTGTAGCCAATGCTCCACGTGGTATGGTTAAGAACTCAACAACCATTGCAACCTTAGCTTACACTGAGGTTTTTGTGGTCTAAACTCACGCTGTGGGTTTGCTCAGTCTGAAGAGGATTTTCTCAGGAGGGGCTTTTATTCATAACAGTAGAAGAGGCAGTTCCATGATGCCAAGTCATGTCTGTGTCACGGGGGCGGGCCAATAACTTAGTTAAACTTTAAAGGGAACACAATGTACTCACATTAAAGGTTTAACATCACATTACATGATTTCACAAATAGTTTCATCTTTACTCATTCATTTTATACAACAATTAGACGCAAGCCTCATAAGTGAGGAACCTGTATAAACAGAGTTAGGGTAATGTGTCTGTCTTTCATGAGGTCACAAACAGTATAGTGTATATTGGTGTGTATAGTGTATAATGATGTGTATTAGTGATGTGTATAGTGTATATTGATGTGTTTGTGATGGTTATTGATGTGAGAAAGGCACCTTGGTCACAGCATGACTCCCACTGTAAATAAAGGTTACATTTAAAAAAATATATTTAAAAAACTGTCTGCTAGATGGTAGCAGAGTGAACAGATCATGGCTCACATGGCTGAGGTCCTTAATGATCTTCTTGAACTTCCTTGACACCGAGTGCTATACATTTTCTGGAGGGCAGGCAGTGTTCCATGGGTGATGTGTTTGGCTGATTGCACCACACTCTGGAGAGCCATGCTGTTGGAGATGCACATAGCCACGTAGTCATGGGTGAAGAGGGAGTACAAGAAGGGGCTGAGCACACACACCTGTGGGGCCCCCGTGTTGAGGATAAGTATGGCGAAGGTGTTGTTGCCTACCCTCACCACCTGGCGTCTAGGACCAGGAAGTATAGGACCCAGTAGCACAGGGAGTAGTTCAGACCCAGGACCCTAAGTTTATGTGTAGAATTGCAGGAAATTACCTGTTAAAATTGATAATTTTTCTCTCCACCCCATGCCAAAATGACTATAATTGCATTAAATTAGTTATACAATTAAATGGAAAAAATGTGTAGAATTTCAGTAAATTAACTAAAAAAAAATAAAAAATTCTCTCCGCTTTACTTTGGGCCCCAAAAGGCGAGGTGAGTATGGATCAATGATGTTATCAGGTATCACGGTAAGACCCAAGTGCAGACTGTGTGAAGTAACACACAGTCTGTTTGGCCCTGTCCGGGGGTGTCCTCGGAATGGGCCACAGTGTCTCCTGACCCCTCCTGTCTCAGCCTCCAGTATTTATGCTTTAGTAGTTTATGTGTCGGGGGGCTAGGGTCAGTTTGTTATATCTGGAGTACTTCTCCTGTCCTATTTGGTGTCCTGTGTGAATCTAAGTGTGCGTTCTCTAATTCTCTCCTTCTCTCTTTCTCTCTCTCGGAGGACCTGAGCCCTAGGACCATGCCCCAGGAATACCTGACATGATGACTCCTTGCTGTCCCCAGTCCACCTGACTGTGCTGCTGCTCCAGTTTCAACTATTCTGCCTTATTATTATTCGACCATGCTGGTCATTTATGAACATTTGAACATCTTGACCATGTTTTGTTATAATCTCCACCCGGCACAGCCAGAAGAGGACTGGCCACCCCACATAGCCTGGTTCCTCTCTAGGTTTCTTCCAAGGTTTTGGCCTTTCTAGGGAGTTTTTCCTAGCCACCGTGCTTCTACACCTGCATTGCTTGCTGTTTGGGGTTTTAGGCTGGGTTTCTGTACAGCACTTTGAGATATCAGCTGATGTACGAAGGGCTATATAAAATAAATTTGATTTGATTTGATTTAACAGTGTTTATTGTAACAACAGGGGCAGGCAAATGACAGGTTAAGGCAGGCAAGGGTCGATAATCCAGAGTAGTGGGGCAAATGTATTGGACAGCAGGCTCAGGCTCAGGCTCAGGCACAGGCTCAGGCACAGGCTCAGGCACAGGCTCAGGCACAGGCATAGTTTAGTAATCCAGAGGTGGGGCAAAGGTACAGGATGGCAGACAGGCTCAGCGTCAGGGGCAGGCAGAGTGGTCAGGACAGGGAAGGGTCATAAACCAGAAGGATGAGAAAAAGAGAGATTGGGAAAAGACAGGAGCTGACAGGATAAACGCTGGTTAAGTTTGACAAACAAGCCGAACTGTCACAGACAGTTATAAAGGTATAAATACCCAGAGGAAAAGTGGGGAAGATGGGTGACACCTGGAGGGGGTGGAGACAAGCACAAGGACAGGTGAAACAGATCAGGACGTGACAGATGTACAGTGCATTCATAAAGTTTTCACACCCCTTAATAAGGATCTGCCCCTTTTTTTCAATTTTCGCCTAAAATGACATACCCAAATCTAACTTCCTGTAGATCAGGCCCTGAAGCAAGGATATGCATATACCATGTACCATTTGAATGGAAACACTTTGAAGTTTGTGGAAATGTGAAAGGAATGTAGGAGAATATAACACGATAGATCTGGTAAAAATAATACAAAGAAATAACCATCATCTTTGAAACGCAAGAGTAAGGCCAAAATGTATTATTCCAGACCAGGTTCCAGACCATTGTTTATTGGATCAGTCTGAAAATGTTGTATCAAGACTGCCTAAATGTGCTTACTTTGTTTAGAACTTTTCATGTTCAAAATTGTGCACTCTCTTCAAACAATAGCATGTTATTCTTTCACTGTAATAGCTACTGTAAATTGGACAGTGCAGTTAGTTTAACAAGAAATTAAGCTTTCTGCCTATATCAGATGTGTCTGTGTCCTGGGAAATGTTCTTGTTACTTACAACCTCATGCTAATTGCATTAGCCTACGTTAGCTCAACCATCCGAAAGAAGTTCACTTTTTCAACCTTTTGTTACGTTACAGCCTTATTCTAAAATGTATTAAATAGTTTTATTCCCCCATCAATCTACACACAATTACCCATAATGACAAAGCAAAAAAAATGAAATATCACATTTACATAAGTATTCAGACCCTTTACTCAGTGCTTTGTTGAAGCACCTTTGGCAGCGATTACAGCCTTGAGTCTTCTTGGGTATGACACTACAAGCTTGGCACACCTGTATTTTGGGAGTTTCTCCCATTCTTTTCTGCAGATCCTCTCAAGGTTGGTCAGGTTTGATGGGGAGCGTCACTGTACAGCTATTTTCAGGTCTCTCCAGAGATGTTAGATCGGGTTCAAGTCTGGGCTCTGGCTGGCCCACTCAAGGACATTCAGTGTTTAGTCCGCCAGATCAGATGCAGTAGGGATGACCAGGGATTTTCTCTGTTTAGTGAGTCCTCCAGATCAGATGCAGTAGGGCTGACCAGGGTTTTTCTCTGTTTAGTGAGTCCTCCAGATCAGATGCAGTAGGGATGACCAGGGATTTTCTCTGTTTAGTGAGTCCTCCAGATCAGATGCAGTAGGGATGACCAGGGATTTTCTGTTTAGTGAGTCCTCCAGATCAGATGCAGTAGGGATGACCAGGGATTTTCCCTGTTTAGTGAGTCCTCCAGATCAGATGCAGTAGGGATGACCAGGGTTTTTCTCTGTTTAGTGAGTCCTCCAGATCAGATGCAGTAGGGATGACCAGGGATTTTCCCTGTTTAGTGAGTCCTCCAGATCAGATGCAGTAGGGATGACCAGGGTTTTTCTCTGTTTAATGAGTCCTCCAGATCAGATACAGTAGGGATGACCAGGGATTTTCTTTTTAAGTCCATGAATTAGACAATTTTCCTTTCCTGCTAAACATTCCAAATGTAACGAGTAGTTTTGGGTATCAGGGAAAATGTATGGAGTAGAAAGTACATTATCTTCTTTAGGAATGTAGTGGAATAAAAGTAAAAGTTGTCAAAAATATAAATACTAAAGTAAAGCACAGGGGCCTCATTTATAAAACGGACTTACGATCTATTTTGATCTTAAGTATGACTTACGCAGAAATCCACGTATAAGTAGTTATTTATAAAACCTTACTGTGACGTGGAAATGATCTTATCTCTACTCAGAGTCTAGACTTGACGTAAGTGATTTTCCTCCTGGTTATGTAGGGATATTCTTTTTATCCCTTGCAGTTTAATGTCAGACCATTTCTTATTCACATCAGCCACAGTTCTGTCTTGCTGATCCACATCGTTCACTGTAGCGGCGTCCGACTCCCAAGCTACCGGTTTGGGTTTGTTTGTCAACCCACTATTTAATCCACTGAATAATACAGTGCCTTGCAAAAGTATTCGGCCCCCTTGAACTTTGCGACCTTTTGCCACATTTCAGGCTTTAAACATAAAGATATAAAACTGTATTTTTTTGTGAAGAATCAACAACAAGTGGGACACAATCATGAAGTGGAACGACATTTATTGGATATTTCAAACTTTTTTAACAAATCAAAAACTGAAAAATTGGGCGTGCAAAATTATTCAGCCCCCTTAAGTTAATACTTTGTAGCGCCACCGTTTGCTGCGATTACAGCTGTAAGTCGCATGGAGTATATCTCTATCAGTTTTGCACATCGAGAGACTGAAATTTCTTCCCATTCCTCCTTGCAAAACAGCTCGAGCTCAGTGAGGTTGGATGGAGAGCATTTGTGAACAGCAGTTTTCAGTTCTTTCCACAGATTCTCGATTGGATTCAGGTCTGGACTTTGACTTGGCCATTCTAACACCTGGATATGTTTATTTTTGAACCATTCCATTGTAGATTTTGCTTTATGTTTTGGATCATTGTCTTGTTGGAAGACAAATCTCCGTCCCAGTCTCAGGTCTTTTGCAGACTCCATCAGGTTTCCTTCCAGAATGGTCCTGTATTTGGCTCCATCCATCTTCCCATCAATTTTAACCATCTTCCCTGTCCCTGCTGAAGAAAAGCAGGCCCAAACCATGATGCTGCCACCACCATGTTTGACAGTGGGGATGATGTGTTCAGGGTGATGAGCTGTGTTGCTTTTACGCCAAACAAAACGTTTTGCATTGTTGCCAAAAAGTTCAATTTTGGTTTCATCTGACCAGAGCACCTTCTTCCACATGTTTGATGTGTCTCCCAGGTGGCTTGTGGCAAACTTTAAACGACACTTTTTATGGATATCTTTAAGAAATGGCTTTCTTCTTGCCACTCTTCCATAAAGGCCAGATGTGTGCAATATACGACTGATTGTTGTCCTATGGACAGAGTCTCCCACCTCAGCTGTAGATCTCTGCAGTTCATCCAGAGTGATCATGGGCCTCTTGGCTGCATCTCTGATCAGTCTTCTCCTTGTATGAGCTGAAAGTTTAGAGAGACGGCCAGGTCTTGGTAGATTTGCAGTGGTCTGATACTCCTTCCATTTCAATATTATCGCTTGCACAGTGCTCCTTGGGATGTTTAAAGTTTGTGAAATCTTTTTGTATCCAAATCCGGCTTTAAATTTCTTCACAACAGTGTCTCGGACCTGCCTGGTGTGTTCCTTGTTCTTCATGATGCTCTCTGCGCTTTTGACTGACCTCTGAGACTATCACAGTGCAGGTGCATTTATACAGAGACTTGATTACACACAGGTGGATTGTATTTATCATCATTAGTCATTTAGGTCAACATTGGATCATTCAGAGATCCTCACTGAACTTCTGGAGAGAGTTTGCTGCACTGAAAGTAAAGGGGCTGAATAATTTTGCACGCCCAATTTTTCAGTTTTTAATTTGTTAAAAAAGTTTGAAATATCCAATAAATGTCGTTCCACTTCATGATTGTGTCCCACTTGTTGTTGATTCTTCACAAAAAAATACAGTTTTATATCTTTATGTTTGAAGCCTGAAATGTGGCAAAAGGTCGCAAAGTTCAAGGGGGCCGAATACTTTTGCAAGGCACTGTATGTGTTTTCAATCTCCTCTACCATCGCCGTGATCTCGTCTTCCAAAAAGTTAGCTTTTCTCCTTTGATCCATGGCTATTCCTGACTAAACCCTAATTTGTGCTAGCATTCTATAAGGGGAACTCGCTGATTGTAAGGCACATTCAGGTGCCGTCAATTTTAAGTTAATTTGAGAGTTATTGATCACAGATGCGTAAGTTACAAATGGGCTTCTTAGAACCTACGTAAGCAAGGTATTTTATGATCAGGATCTTTTATGAATCCAACGTAAGCACACCGTCAGAAATGATCTTACGACTAAGTGCAAGTATAAATCTAAGATTTTTTTTTATAAATGAGGCCCCAGATACCCAAAATAACTAAATAAGTAGTACTTTCAATATTTTTACTTAAGCGCTTTACACCACTGCCACTCTGCCAAAAATGGCCAGATTGGTGGAGTGCTGCAGAGATTGTTGTCCATTCCGGAAGGTTCTCCTATCTCCACAGAGGAGCTCTGGAGCTCTGTCAGAGTGACCATCGGGTTCTTGGTCTCCTCCCTGACCAAGACCTTTCTCCCCTGATTGCTCAGTTTTACCCGGCATCCAGCTCTAGGAAGAGTCTTGGTGGTTCCAAACTTCTTCCATTTAAGAATGATGGAGGCCAATGTGTTCTTGGGGAGCTTCAATGCTGCAGAATGTTTTTCTTACCCTTCCCCAGATCTGTGCCTCGACACAATCCTGTCTTGGAGCTCTACGAACAATTCCTTCGACCTCATTGCTTGGTTTTTGTCTGACATGCACTGTCAACTGCGGGTCCTTATATAGACAGGTGTGTGCCTTTCCAAATCATGTCCAATCAATTGAATTTACCACAGTGGACTCCAGTCAAGCTGCAGAAACAGCTCAAGGATGATGAATAGAATGAGATGCACCTGAGCTCAATTTCTAGTCTCATAGCAAAGGGTCTGAATATTTATGTGAATAAGGTATTTATGTTTTTTATTTTTAATAATCTTGCAAACATTTCTAAAATCCTGTTTTCGCATTGTCATTATGGGGCATTGTGTGTAGATTGATGACGATGTTTTCTTTTTTTAATCCATTTTAGAATAAGGCTGTAACGTAACAAAATGTGGAAAAAGTGAAGGTGTCTGACTACTTTCTGAATTTACTGTATATATTTACCCTGGATTGCTGATGCTATGTATTGGCTATTGTGAGCCTTTGAAGCCACCGGTCGGCCATATTGGTACTCCCCAGTAGGAGCAGTCCTCCATAGGGATGGATGGAATTCTACAATATTTACATTCAATGTTTCAAGAAAAAAAATGTATTTTAAGTATTTTTGTTGTTGTAGTGGGTACAGTAACATTAGGAATCTCAAACTATTCTGCTTAATTAAGGAAAAAGTTTTTATATATTTTCATAAACTTATTTGTATGTTTAGCTCACATAATATAATTTAAAAGTATGCATTAAGGTCTGTGTAATAGAATACACGTGGTGAAAACCAATGTAGACATAAAAAAAATGCATTTCTATAGCTTTCAAAATATTCTTTACAATGGTGGGGGAGTGCGTAGATGGAGGCATAGTGACTTCAACACAGCACACCCTATCAGTCATCTAGTGTATATATAAATCATTGGTATGTTTGTGGGTACTCAGACCAGCAAGCCACTGTGGCTCCCACCCACATCAAAGTTGCCCATCCCTGGTCTTGGGTTTTGGGCAAGGTGGAGGTGATATTGTCCTTGACTGGCCTCTCAAAGCACTTCATGATGACAGAGGTGAGTGCTATGGGGCGATAGTCATCAGTTCAGTTACCTTAGCTTGCTTGGGTACAGGAACAATTGTGTGAAACTTGAAGCAAATGGGAACAAGAGACTATGATAGGGAGGGGTTCAATATTTTTAGATTTAGATTTTCCCACAATGCAATTTAATTTAAGGTAATCTACTGTATTCAGTTTATAAAGTATATTATAGTATAAAGATTTACTGTGACAATTGCAGGATTGTTTTTTTTACGGTGTAGCAGAAGATACACTGTGGTACCATTCACATGGTAACAATCCACAAGAAAACAATGGTTTAGGCTGCCTCTGCTTAACTTCTGAATGCTCCAGTCTTGCACGTGTGTAAATGCACACAGATACAGACACAGACACACCAGCCATCTGGCCTGAGTCACGGCAGATAGTGTTGTTAATAAACCGATATAAATCAATATCAATATCAATATAAAAAAATCAATATAATAATAATAATACTGTAAAAGTGGTTTATAAACCAATATAGTCAATATTGTAAACATGGTTAATAAACCAATATACTGTAGAATAATACTGTAAAAGTGGTTTATAAACCAATATAATCAATATTGTAAACATAGTTAATAAACCAATATACTGTAGAATAATACTGTGAACGTGGTTTATAAACCAATATACTGTAGAATAATACTGTAAAAGTGGTTTATAAACCAATATAATCAATATTGTAAACATAGTTAATAAACCAATATACTGTAGAATAATACTGTAAAAGTGGTTTATAAACCAATATAATCAATATTGTAAACATAGTTAATAAACCAATATACTGTAGAATAATACTGTGAACGTGGTTTATAAACCAATATAATCAATATTGTAAACATAGTTAATAAACCAATATACTGTAGAATAATACTGTGAACGTGGTTTATAAACCAATATACTGTAGAATAATACTGTAAAAGTGGTTTATAAACCAATATAATCAATATTGTAAACATGGTTAATAAACTAATATACTGTAGAATAATACTGTAAAAGTGGTTTATAAACCAATATAATCAATATTGTAAACATGGTTAATAAACCAATATACTGTAGAATAATACTGTAAAAGTGGTTTATAAACCAATATAATCAATATTGTAAACATGGTTAATAAACTAATATACTGTAGAATAATACTGTAAGCGCGGTTTATGAACCAATATAGATCAATATTGTAAACGTGGTTAATAAGGAGGTATGTGGAGATCATTGTCAATCGGTGTCCTCAAATATACCTTTCCTCTCCTATCAGACACAATGCAAACCCCCAACAAACAACTCTATGGATTCTTAGAACATTATCCTGCTGTGGGATAGGGTTAGGGTTCTGGATTTATTTTCTGGTCCTGGCCTTTGGAGTGCATGATAGTTCAGTACAGTTCAGCACAGTTCACATTAGCACAGTTCAGCACAATAGAATGAAAGCTCTTCTAATGCACAGATCAGATAAGAAGAAGTCAGCAGTAAGAGCAAAGGGGAAGGGGTGAGGCAGAGAAAGGGGAGGAGAGGGGGTTGAGGTGGGGGAGGGTTGGCACACAGGGGGATAAGTAGTCAGGGGATGACCCAGTGTAAGACGAGCCGAAGGACGAATGGAGATTTACTGCTGGCTGCAAGGAAACATCCATCTCATTCGGGGAAGGAAGGGGGCAAATAGGGATGAGGAGAGGGGAGGGAGAGGGTGAGAAGGGGAAGGGGAAGGAAGGTGGAGAAGCGGGAGAAGGGGAGAGTGAGAAGAGGGAAGAGTGGGAGGTGGGGGGAGAAAGGGGAGAAGAGGGAGGAGGGGGAGGAGGGGGAGAAGGGCCGGAAGTAGAGAGTGGCATCTTCAGCAGTCACCTTCATCAGAATGCACTGGGAGGAGGAAAGGAGGGAGAGGGGGGAAGGGGAGAGGGGGAGGAAGGGGTTAGGAAATGGAAGGGGGGAGGGGGAGATGGAAGGGAGGGAAGGAAGGAAGGAAGGAAGGAAGGAAGGAAGGAAGGAAGGAAGGAAGGAAGGAAGGAAGGAAGGAAGGAAGGAAGGAAGGAAGGAAGGAAGGAAGGAAGGAAGGAAGGTGGAGAGGGGGGAGGAAGATGGGAAGGACAGGGAGGGGAGAGAAGGAGGGAGAGGGGGAGAGAAAGAAGGGAGGGGGAGGAAGGAAGGAAGAGAGGGGGGAGAGGGGAGGAAAGTGGGAAGGACAGGGAGGCGAAAGTGGGGGGAGAGGGGGAGGGAGGGGAGAGGGAGGGGCAAGGATGGGAGAGAGGGGAGGAGAGGTATGAGGGAGGGCGGGGGAGAGGAGGGATGAGGGACTGGGGGATAGGGGGTTGAAGGAGGGGCGATGATGAGGGGGACAGTGAATTGAAGGAGGAGTGATATGGGGGGGTTGAAGAAGCGAGATATGGAGGGGTGAGGGAGAGGGGGAGGAGGGGGGTAAACGGAGGGTGATATGGAGGGCATCCAAAAAACCTGAAGAATCTGAGCGCTCTGCCAAAACCTACTCCAAGTGCCTCTGCCTCCACCCTCCACCATCCAATATACATATACCATTTCTACACAATTCTACATGCACACTGCACATACCATCTCTACACATTCCCAGACACACACACTGACTTTACACAATCCTAGAAACACATACAACCTCTACAAAAGAGAGAGAAAGAGAGAGAGAGATAGAGACTATATCCCCTCAATAGAATCCCCATACTTTAACGCTGACAGCTTCTCCATCCTAGAGTGGCATATCAACCATTGCCAGGCCCAGGGACATGTACTAGTCTGTGGGGACCTAAATGCCATAACTGGACAAGAACCTGACACTCTCAGCATACAGGGGGACAAACACCTGCCTGGAGGTGACAATATTCCTTCCCAAATATGCCCCCCCTTGACACAACTATGACAAAACAACCAACAAAAACGTCTGCAGCTCTGTGCCACGCTAGGTATGTACATAGTCAATGGTAGGCTTCCAGGAGACTCCTATAGTAGGTACACCTATAGCTCATCTCTTGGCAGTAGTACTATAGATTACTTTATCTCTGACATCAACCCAGAGTGTCTCTGAGCGTTCATTATCTAGCCCACTGACACCCCTATCAGATCACAGCAAAATCACAGTCTACTTGAACAGAGCAATACTCAATCATGAGGCTTCAAAGCCAAAGGAACTGAGTAATATTAAGAAATGTTATAGATGGAAGGAAAGTAGTGTAGAAACCTACCAAAAACAATTGGGCAACAACAAATTAAATCCCTTTTAGACAACTTCCTCAACTAAACATTTCACTGTAATAGTGAAGGTGTAAACTTGTCAGTTGAAAGCCTAAACAGTATATTTAACGTCTCAGCTTCCCTATCAAATACATTTTTTCAAACATACAACCTAAGAAAATTAACAATGACAAATGGTTTGATGAAGAATACAAAACCTAAGAAAGAAATTGAGAAACCTGTCCAACCAAAAACATAAAGACACAGAAAACCTGAGTCTACACCTTCACTATGGTGAATCACTAAAACAACACAGAAATACACTACGAAAAAACAGCATGTCAGAAATCAGCTCAATGTAATTGAAGAATCCATAGAATCTAACCACTTCTGTGAAAAAAAACATGAAGACAAATCTATCCAAAATGAAGATGTATGGATAAACCCCTTCTCCAATCTTTTTGGCTCTATAACAAAGAACAAACAGCAAAAACATATAAATGATCGATTACAAATCTTAGAATCGACTATTAAAGACGACCAGAACCCACTGGATTCTCCAATTACATTGAATGAACTACAGGACTAAATACAAACCCTCCAACCCAAAAAGGTCTGTGGTGTTGATGGTATCCTAAATTAAATTATAAAATATACAGACCACAAATTCCAATTGGCTATAGATAAACACTTTAAAATCATTCTCAGCTCTGACATCTTCCCCAATATTTGGAATAAAGAGCCCTGACAATTATTATCTGTAAGACAAAAATAATGGTGTTCCAAAAAAGGTCCAGTTGCCAGGACCACAAATACAAATTCCATCTAGACACCGTTGCACTAGAGGACACAAAAAAACTATAGCTACCTCGGGCTAAACATCAGCACCACAGGTAACTTCCACGTAGTTGTGAACGGTCTGAGAGACAAGGCAAGAAGTGCCTTCTGCCCAATCAAAAGGAACATAAAGTTCGACATCCCAATCAAGATTTGGCTAAAAATAGTTGAATCAGTTATTGAACCCATTACCCTTTATGGTTATGAGGTCTGGGGTCCCAAGAATTCAGAAAATGGGACAAACACCAAATTGAGACTCTGCATGCAGAATTCAGCAAAAAGTATCCTCTGTGTAAAACGGTAAAACACCAGAATTATGTTATTATCAAAATCCAAAAAAGAGACATTAAATTCTACAACCACCTAAAAGAAAGTGATTCCCAAACCTTCCATAGCAAAGCCATCAACTACAGAGAGATTCACTTAGAGAAGAGTTCCCTAAGCATACTGGTCCGGGGGCTCTGTTCACAAACACAAACACACCCCACAGAGCCCCAGGACAGCAACACAATTAGACCCAACCAAATTATGAGAAAAGACAAAGATAATTACTTGACACATTGGAAAGAATTTACCAAAAAAACAGAGCAAACTGGAACACTATTTGGCCCTAAACAGAGAGTAAACAGTGGCAGAACACCTGACCACTGTGACTGACCCAAACGTAAGGATAGTTTTGACTATGTACAGACTCAGTGAGCATAGCCTTGCTATTGAGAAAGGTTGCCATAGGCAGACCTGGCTCTCAAGAGAAGACAGACTATGTGCACACTGCCCTCAAAATTATGTTTAAACTGAGCTGCACTTCCTAACCTCCTGCTAAATGTATGACCATATTAGAGACACATATTTCCCTCAGATTACACAGACCAAGAAATAATTTGAAAAATAAACGTAATTTTGATAAACTCCTATATCTATGGGGTGAAGTACCACAGCAGCAATTTGTGTCACAAGAAAAGGGCAACCAGTGAAGAACAGACACCATTTTAGATACAACCCATATTTATTTACTTCCCTTTTTATTTACTTCCCTTTTGACATGTCTTTATTCTTCTGAAAGTTTTGTGAGTGTAATATTTGCTATTAGTTTTGATTGTTCATTTCAGAGAGTGAGAGAGAGAGAGAGAGAGAGAGAGAGAGAGAGAGAGAGAGAGAGAGAGACACATAGGGGTTAGGCAGAGCAGAGACAGTTATAAACCATGATTCTCTGCCAACCTCGTAAACTGCATTACTCTGGGAAAGCAGGAAACCAACTGGACATCAGCAGAGAGAGAGAGAAAGAGAGAGAGGGAGAGAGATAGAGAGCGAGAGAAATGGAGACCAAAAAGATAAAGCCAAGGCCCTCTTCTCATCCTCTATTTTCTATGTATGCAGCATACTCACTCTTTCTTCTTCTCTTCTCCTCTTCTCCTATCCTTTAACCTTCCCTCCATCCAGACAGTCATGCCCTGTCTTAGTAGAGAGGGATCCAGAGAAGGAGAGGGCAAAGAGAGGGCAAAGAGAGGGCAAAGAGGGAGAGGGTAGAGGACACATCAAAGCAGTCTAGCCAAAATTTAAAGCTGTTATTACTGTCAAATAATGACTGCGTAAATAGCAGTGAATGGCCTGATTACTACAACAGCAAACACACAGCGGATCAGGCTAAACAATCACTCCTTCCCTTCCTCCTTCTCCCTCTCTCCCTCTTTTCTCTACTTCTCTTTCTTTCTCTCCCTCTGTCTTTCTCTCACTATTTTAACCGCCTCTTCCTCTTATTTTTCTCAATCCCTCCACCCTCTCTCTCTCTCTCTCTCCCTCTTCTCTCTCTCTCTCTCCCTCTCTCTCTCTCTCTCTCTCTCTCTATCTGAATGTTGAGCATGTGTCAGTGGAGAGAGTTATAAGCCCTGCCCCCCCCCCCCCTTGGCAAGTGGTAGCGTGTCAGCTGATTTTTGCTGCTGAGAGGATTTGGTGTTCCACGTAGGCTATTTAAAAAACACCAGTACTTTTCTCTTTCCTTCTCTTCCTCTCTGTCTTTCTTTCTTTCATCCTCTTTTTCTTTCTCTGCCTCTCACCCTCTCTCTCCTCTCTCTGCCTCTCACCCTCTCTCTCCTCTCTCTGCCTCTCAAACTCTCTCTCCACTCTCTGCCTCTCATCCTCTCTCTCCTCTCTCTGCCTCTCACCCTCTCTCTCCTCTCTCTGCCTCTCACCCTCTCTCTCCTCTCTCTGCCTCTCACCCTCTCTCTCCTCTCTCTGCCTCTCACCCTCTCTCTCCTCTCTCTGCCTCTCACCCTCTCTCTCCTCTCTCTGCCTCTCACCCTCTCTCTCCTCTCTCTGCCTCTCACCCTCTCTCTCCTCTCTCTGCCTCTCACCCTCTCTCTCCTCTCTCTGCCCATCTCTCTACCCCTCATCCCCATTCCTCTATATTATATTCCACCCCCACATTTCAATCACTACTTCTGACACTTTCAGCCTCAGTCTCACCTTTTTAATCCACCATCTCTCTCTCTACTTTCTTCAATTCTCTCTCTTTCTCTCTTTGTCTCTCTGTGTGTGTGTGTGTGTGTGTGTGTGTGTGTGTGTGTGTGTGTGTGTGTGTGTGTGTGTGTGTGTGTGTGTGTGTGTGTGTGTGTGTGTGTCAAGGTTATTATAGTAAACATAATAAAAAATCTAATGGGATTTTCACGCTAGTGAATCTGGTGGCTAAATGCTGCGAGAAGATGCCGATGGTTCAAATGGGCCTAGTTTGTGCATCACTATCGCTAGCTATTACTAGCTAACAGCAAAAGAATCAGCTAGGTAGCTAACATGATTCCTCTTACATGTAGTACTAAAGTTCAAAATAACTGGACTGATGTAAACATGGGTGAGAGAGAGTTTCTTACCACTATATGGTTTGCACCAGTCTCAGCCCTATTCCTTTTAAATTTAAGTCACATTGACATTGACTTTATCATTTAAACCTAACCTATGATCGGACCCATCACCTTATGTATTACTGCCACCCAGTGGACAGAAGTGACATCCCAAAAAACAAAAAACAAAATATACAACCCAAATGCCATTTTATCTATGAATGTCAAATTTCGAAGGCTTACTGTAAGTTTAGGCATTAATTTCAAAATGGAAAAGCTAAGCATTAAGGTTTGGGAAAAATGGGTAAAAAAACGAATTGAAAAAAAAAGTGCCTAGCAACAACGTCCTAGCAACCACGCAACAACGTCCTAGCAACCGTTGCCCCTAGTGGCCAGTTTTGAAGTCATCTCATGAAGTGGATCTTTAGCGACCTGACAGGCTTTTTGTCCCTAACACTAAAACTAAAACTGAAACTAAATAATATAAAAACTTAAAATCAATATTGTATACAACTAAAACTAAATACACATTTGCAAATCAGGTCTGAAAAATCAGGTCTGAAATAAAAACAAAATGTGTGTGTGTGTGTGTTTGTTTGTTTGTGTGTATGTGTTTGTGCATCCATGACCATGACCTTTATGTCAGGCTCTGTCTGACCTCTTCTTGAGCTCTAAACCATGACAACCCACCTTCACAAACATACACTATAACATACACTGTTACACACTAGAGCATGCCAACCATATATCTATTACACACACACCAGACACCACACACACACACACACACACACACACACACACACCAGACACCACACACACACACACACACACACACACACACACACACACACACACACACACACACACAAAACACACACACACACACACACACACAGACACACACACACACACACACACACACACACACACACAGACAAACAGACAAACACACACACACACACATTCAGGGAATGTCTCCATTCCTAGAATCCCCTGTCAGCCAGCACTGACTGCATTTACCATGTTACATTTACAAAGGGGGAAAAACATATCTGTAGGACTTCATGGGCACTAAATAACGTGTTTATGTGTGTTTGTTTGTGTATGTATCTCTCACCAGGGCAGCAGCGAGAGTGCAGAGAGATAGACTGTGTTCCAAATGACACACTATTGACTTTATAGTGCTACTTTTGACCAGAGCCCTATGGGAGCCCTTTGGGCCCTGGTCAAAAGTAGTGCACTATAAAAGGAATAGGGTGACATTTGGAATGCAGACAGAGACATATGATAAAGTAGGCCAGGCATTATGGGGAAGGGGGATCTGCCAAAGAAAGACACAGGGAACGAAAGAGACAGATTGAGAAATGAAAAGAGCCAAAGAAAGAGCTGTAAAAGCATCCGTTAAAAAGGATTTAAACAAGTAAATTTACATTTTCCACAATTTTTTCTAACCATAAACTGCAGAAGAAAATGTATGTTTCAATTTCTAGATGAACAAAATTAACAAAATGAAACAATTGTCAAAAAAAAATTCATCAGTGGAGGCTCCTCCTCAGAGGAAGGGGAGGACCATCCTACTCAGTGAATTTAAGAAAAAAAGTATTAGTGAAAAATAAAAAAGCTGTGCTTTTTAGATAAAACTATATTAAATATATTCACATCACCAAATAGGTGATTAAAACACTGTTTTCCAATGAGGGTCTACAGTAGCCTCAACAGCACCATCTAGGGTAGCACCACAGTGTAGCCGGAGGACAGCTATTTTCTGTTCTCCTCTGGATACATTGACTTCAATACAAAAACCTAGGAGGCTCATGGTTCTCACCCGCTTCCATAGACTTAAACAGTGAATATGTGTAAAGTCTGAAGAGTGATGGGTGTGGAGTCAGACGCAGAGAGCAGAAGATTCAAGGGAAAAACGCTTTAAATGTCCAAAGTAACCAGGAACATGTCATGTATTGTCATGTTGTGTCTTGTTTCTGTCCTTTCCCTTCACCCTGTCTCCCTCTGCTGGTCGTTATTAGGTTACCTTTTCTCCCCCTCTTTCCCCCAGCTGTTCCTTGTCTCCTCCTAACTACCTCGTCACCCCTTTTCCCACCTGTTCCCTTTTTCCCTCTGATTAGTCCTCTATATCTCTCTCTGTTTTTGTTCCTGTCTTTGTCGGATTCTTGTTTGTGTTTTTCATGCCTGAACCAGACTATCGTCATGTTTGCTGCAACCTTGTCCTGTCCTGTCGGAATCTGCCGGTCCATCTGAGCCTACCTATGTTTTGTTATTAAAGAAGTTCTGTTTACGTTAATTCGCTTTTGGGTCCTCATTCACGCACCGTAACAGAAGAATCCGACCAAGAATGGACCCAGCGACTTCGGATCCTCTCCACTCAGCCGTCGAGATCCAGGGAGCGATGCTAGGCAGACACGAGCAGGAATTGTCTGCTGCTCGACATGCCGTTGAGACCCTGGCCACCCAAGTCTCCAACCTCACAGAACAGGTTCACCATCTCCGCCTCGATCCACCGGCCACTTCCAGGGCTTTCGAATCTCCGGAGCCCAGAATCAATAACCCGCCGTGTTACTCTGGGGAGCCCACTGAATGCCGCTCGTTCCTCACTCAGTGTGATATTGTGTTTTCTCTCCAGCCCAACACTTACTCCAGGAGCACTGCTCGTGTCGCCTACGTCATATCTCTCCTTACTGGACGGGCTCGTGAGTGGGGCACGGCAATCTGGGAGGCAAGGGCTGAGTGTACTAACCAGTATCAGGACTTTAAGGAGGAGATGATACGGGTTTTTGATCGATCTGTTTTTGGGGAGGAGGCTTCCAGGGCCCTGTCTTCCCTATGTCAAGGTAATCGATCCATAACAGACTACTCTATTGAGTTTCGCACTCTTGCTGCCTCCAGTGGCTGGAACGAGCCGGCTTTGCTCGCTCGTTTTCTGGAGGGTCTCCGCGCAGAGGTAAAGGATGAGATTCTCTCCCGGGAGGTTCCTTCCAGCGTGGATTCCTTGATTGAACTCGCTATTCGCATTGAGCGACGGGTTGATCTTCGTCACCGAGCTCGTGGAAAGGAGCTCGCGTTCTCCGTTGCCCCCCTCTCCGCATCACTACCATCTTCCTCTGCCGGCTCGGGTGCTGAGCCTATGCAGCTGGGAGGTATCCGCATCTCGACTAAGGAGAGGGAACGGAGAATCACCAACCGCCTCTGTCTCTATTGCGGTTCTGCTGGTCATTTTGTCACTTCATGTCCAGTAAAAGCCAGAGCTCATCAGTAAGCGGAGGGCTACTGGTGAGCGCTACTACTCCTGTCTCTCCTTCAAGATCCTGCACTACCTTGTCGGTCCATCTACGCTGGACCGGTTCGTCAGCTTCCTGCAGTGCCTTAATAGACTCTGGGGCGGAGGGCTGTTTTATGGACGAGACCTGGGCTCGGGAACATGACATTCCTCTCAGACAGTTAAGGGAGTCCACGGCCTTGTTCGCCCTGGATGGTAGCCCTCTCCCCAGGATTCAGCGTGAGACGCTACCTTTAACCCTCACTGTTTCTGGTAATCATAGCGAAACCATTTCTTTTTAAATTTTTCGTTCACCTTTTACACCTGTTGTTTTGGGCCATCCCTGGCTAGTTTGTCATAATCCTTCCATTAATTGGTCTAGTACTTCTATCCTCTCCTGGAACGTCTCTTGTCATGTGAAATGTTTAATGTCTGCTATCCCTCCTGTTTCCTCTGTCTCTTCTTCACAGGGGGAGCCTGGTGATTTGACAGGGGTGCCGGAGGAATATCACAATCTGCGCACGGTGTTCAGTCGGTCCAGGGCCACCTCTCTTCCCCCACACCGGTCGTATGATTGTAGTATTGATCTCCTTCCGGGAACCACTCCCCCCCGGGGTAGACTATACTCTCTGTCGGCTCCCGAACGTAAGGCTCTCGAAGATTATTTGTCTGTAGCTCTTGCCGCCGGTACCATAGTCCCCTCCTCCTCTCCCGCCGGAGCGGGGTTTTTTTTGGTTAAGAAGAAGGACGGGTCCCTGCGCCCCTGCATAGATTATCGAGGGCTGAATGACATAACAGTGAAGAATCGTTATCCGCTTCCTCTTATGTCTTCAGCCTTCGAGATCCTGCAGGGAGCCAGGTTTTTCACTAAGTTGGACCTTCGTAACGCTTACCATCTCGTGCGCATCAGGGAGGGGGACGAGTGGAAGACGGCGTTTAACACTCCGTTAGGGCACTTTGAATACCGGGTTCTTCCTTTCGGCCTCGCTAACGCTCCAGCTGTCTTTCAGGCATTAGTCAATGATGTCCTGAGAGACATGCTGAACATCTTTGTTTTCGTTTACCTTGACGATATCCTGATTTTTTCACCGTCACTCCAGATTCATGTTCAGCACGTTCGACGTGTCCTCCAGCGCCTTTTAGAGAATTGTCTTTTTGTGAAGGCTGAGAAGTGCTCTTTTCATGCCTCCTCCGTCACATTTCTCGGTTCTGTTATTTCCGCTGAAGGCATTAAGATGGATCCCGCTAAGGTCCAAGCTGTCATTGATTGGCCCGTCCCTAAGTCACGCGTCGAGCTGCAGCGCTTTCTCGGCTTCGCGAACTTCTATCGTCGTTTCATCCGTAATTTCGGTCAGGTGGCAGCTCCTCTCACAGCCCTTACTTCTGTCAAGACGTGCTTTAAGTGGTCCGTTTCCGCCCAGGGAGCTTTTGATCTCCTCAAGAATCGTTTTACATCCGCACCTATCCTTGTTACACCGGACGTCACTAGACAGTTCGTTGTCGAGGTTGACGCTTCAGAGGTGGGCGTGGGAGCCATTCTTTCTCAGCGCTCCCTCTCTGACGACAAGGTCCACCCTTGCGCGTATTTTTCTCATCGCCTGTCGCCGTCGGAACGTAACTATGATGTGGGAAACCGCGAACTGCTCGCCATCCGCTTAGCCCTAGGCGAATGGCGACAGTGGTTGGAGGGGGCGACCGTTCCTTTTGTCGTTTGGACTGACCATAGGAACCTTGAGTACATCCGTTCTGCCAAACGACTTAATGCGCGTCAGGCGCGCTGGGCGCTGTTTTTCGCTCGTTTCGAGTTCGTGATTTCTTATCGTCCGGGCTCTAAGAACACCAAGCCTGATGCTTTATCTCGTCTCTTCAGTTCTTCAGTAGCCTCCACTGACCCCGAGGGGATTCTCCCTGAGGGGCGTGTTGTCGGGTTGACTGTCTGGGGAATTGAGAGGCAGGTAAAGCAAGCACTCACTCAAACTCCGTCGCCGCGCGCTTGTCCTAGGAACCTTCTTTTCGTTCCCGTTCCTACTCGTCTGGCCGTTCTTCAGTGGGCTCACTCTGCCAAGTTAGCCGGCCATCCTGGCGTTCGGGGTACGCTTGCTTCCATTCGCCAGCGTTTTTGGTGGCCCACCCGGGAGCATGACACGCGTCGCTTCGTGGCTGCTTGTTCGGTCTGCGCGCAGACTAAGTCCGGTAACTCCCCTCCTGCCGGCCGTCTCAGGCCGCTTCCCATTCCCTCTCGACCGTGGTCTCACATCGCCTTAGATTTTGTCACCGGACTGCCTTCGTCAGCGGGGAAGACTGTTATTCTTACGGTTGTCGACAGGTTCTCTAAGGCGGCTCATTTTATTCCCCTTGCTAAGCTTCCTTCTGCTAAAGAGACGGCACAAATCATCATCGAGAATGTTTTCAGAATTCATGGCCTTCCGTCAGACGTCGTTTCGGACAGAGGTCCGCAATTCACGTCTCAATTTTGGAGGGAGTTTTGCCGTTTGATTGGGGCTTCCGTCAGTCTCTCTTCCGGCTTTCACCCCCAGTCTAACGGTCAAGCAGAACGGGCCAATCAGACTATTGGTCGCATCTTACGCAGTCTTTCTTTTCGCAACCCTGCGTCTTGGTCAGAACAGCTCCCCTGGGCAGAATACGCCCACAACTCGCTTCCTTCGTCTGCGACCGGGCTATCTCCTTTTCAGAGTAGCCTCGGGTACCAGCCTCCGCTGTTCTCATCTCAGTTCGCCGAGTCCAGCGTCCCCTCCGCTCAGGCTTTTGTCCAACGTTGCGAGCGCACCTGGAAGAGGATCAGGTCTGCACTTTGCCGTTATAGGGCGCAGACTGTGAGAGCTGCTAATAAGCGTAGAACTAAGAGTCCTAGATATTGTCGCGGTCAGAGGGTTTGGCTCTCCACTCAGAAACTTCCCCTTAAGACCGCTTCTCGCAAGTTGACCCCGCGGTTCATTGGTCCGTTCCGTATTTCTCGGATCATTAATCCTGTCGCAGTGCGACTTCTTCTTCCGCGATATCTTCGTCGCGTCCACCCGGTCTTCCATGTCTCCTGTGTCAAGCCCGTTCTTCGCGCCCCCGCTCGTCTTCCCCCCCCCCCACCATCCTTGTCGAGGGCACACCCATCTACAGGGTCCGTAGGATTTTGGACATGCGTCCTCGGGGCCGTGGTCATCAGTACCTAGTAGATTGGGAGGGGTACGGTCCTGAGGAGAGGAGTTGGGTTCCCTCTCGGGACGTGCTGGACCGTGCGCTGATCGATGATTTCCTCCGTTGCCGCCAGGTTTCCTCCTCGAGTGCGCCAGGAGGCGCTCGGTGAGTGGGGGGGTACTGTCATGTATTGTCATGTTGTGTCTTGTTTCTGTCCTTTCCCTTCACCCTGTCTCCCTCTGCTGGTCGTTATTAGGTTACCTTTTCTCCCCCTCTTTCCCCCAGCTGTTCCTTGTCTCCTCCTAACTACCTCGTCACCCCTTTTCCCACCTGTTCCCTTTTTCCCTCTGATTAGTCCTCTATATCTCTCTCTGTTTTTGTTCCTGTCTTTGTCGGATTCTTGTTTGTGTTTTTCATGCCTGAACCAGACTATCGTCATGTTTGCTGCAACCTTGTCCTGTCCTGTCGGAATCTGCCGGTCCATCTGAGCCTACCTATGTTTTGTTATTAAAGAAGTTCTGTTTACGTTAATTCGCTTTTGGGTCCTCATTCACGCACCGTAACAGAACAGGTACAAAAATGGGTGAAGCCAAAACACAGGCGCAAACACAACCCAAGGACCAAACCCAAATAAACAATACACCTCTTACGTACAACGACAACAAGCCCGCACAAACACAAGCGGGCTAAACTAACTTAAATAATACCCACCCCAAAACCCCAACAAGGAACAGGTGAAAACAATTAGACAAAAACAAACAAAATGAAAAAGGGATCGGTGGCAACTAGTAGGCCGGCGACGACGACCGCCGAGAGCCACCCGAACAGGAAGGGGAGCCACCTTCGGTGATATTCGTGACAATACGGCGACTTCCGGAGGACGTCCTCCAAGCTATCAGAGCTCTTGCATCATGAACTGACATGTTGTCCATCCAATCAAAGGACCAGATAATTAATCTGAAACATAAACTACAGCTAGCTAGCACTGCAGTGCATAAAGTGTGGTGAGTAGTTGACGTAAAGAGAGACAAAGACAAAAGTTGGACACTTTTGAACAAATGAATTTCTTCAAAAATGAAGGAGAAGCAGCAGAGAATGAGAGAGCGAGAGAGAGTGATAGCTATAGTTCATTGTATTTTTTTTCTTCTTCTTAGTTTACTCTTTACTTGCTTAACCAGTTAATGCAGCTAATTTAGCCACAAACAGAGAGGAAAGCTATTTATGTTAGCCAGCTGGCTAAGGCTATCCAAGACTGCAAGTCTTCCAAGTAAAGGTAAGCTTTCGGTTTAATAAATGTATTGCCACGGGGCACGCCGGTGTAAATGTTTGACTGCTTGCTGTACACTGTAATGAGTGGTTGTACACATGGATTGGATTTTGGGTTTACTAACGTGTTAGTTCTAGTAGCAATGTTGACTGAGACGTTAGTTAACATGGTGACAGTGATGTAGGCTGTGTAGAGGTTAGCTACAGGTTTGGCTTGGAGAGTATGAAGGTTTGACTTGGAGAGGTTTATTCGCCTGGCCAGAGACAGCTATTGTGTTGTGCAATGAAGTCCCTAAGCAAAGTCAAAAGGTGAGACGGGGAATCGTATGAATTATACAAAGAGCAGAGGGATGATGCTGTATGTGGCTGCTATGAATGTAAACTGTGTGTGCAGGTGATCAGGGGCTGGATGCACCAGTTGGACATAAAAAAGGCTGGTCTTAAATATTAGGTTGGTCGTAGCAATGTCCAACTTTTTTGAGTTTACACCTGTTGCACCAACCCAAAATACTGTAAATTAGGATGATATGTTACTTTTGGTATGGTTAGATAACAAAGCAGGTTCTTTCATGCAAAAATGAAGTAACCTTCTTTGACGGTGGTTGGGTAGGCATAGAACGTGAATGCTAGTAACCCAAAGATTGCGCGTTCGAATTTCATCACAGACAACTTTAGCATGGGTGGCAGGTAGCCATCATACAAATTGTAATTCGTAAGATATCTTATGAAATGGATGATGAACATCCACAAATGAATACATACAGTACCATACCAAACAGATTTTACTTCATTTTGTCATATCTACCCGAGTCCAGGTTGCACTTCGCCCATCACTTCACATAGCCCATCACTGTCTATGCATGTTTTCTTAATCACAACTAATGGACGAATAAAGGATCACTGTAGGAATAGACATCATTAAAAATAGTGGAATAAAAGGCTAATGCAATAGAAGGCATGTATCTGATGCTTAACTCTCAAAGTCATCCAACCATTATAATAAATGCAAAGCAGGTACTCCCAAACCCCCAGGGGTACTCGCACTGCCGTTTGGGTGAGGTTTTTTTCTCACCTGAGTAGCCTCGTTTCACTGCCAAAATAAAATTAAAACATCTAGTGTTCAGCGAAATAACAACACAATGTCAAATACAGGTAGCCTAGTCTAATAATTAACATCCAATCACATTAACTGTTACTCTCTCGCGGGAAACCTTCACTCTTGCGCAGACATTTAGAAACGCAACATGACAATTTGAAAAATAAGCCAAAGGAGTTTTTTGAGTGAGAATAAAGATGACTTTCGAGTAGTAAGACATGTATTGAAGCAACAGATACCGTTAATAAAGAAGGGGCTCGAAGCATCTTATATGGTGAGTTACTGAGTGGCTAGGACAGACAAGCCCCATACTATTGTGGAGTGCTTAATTCTTCCTGCTACCGCGGATATGGCTGGAACAATGCTGGTGGAAAAGGCCTTCATCAAACAACACTGTTTCACAACGCATTAGTGACATGGCAGGAGATGTTTTGAAACAATTACTGCTTCGCATACAAGCCCGTGAATTATATGCATTACAGCTGGATGAGTCAACAAACGTGGCGGGTCTAGCACAGCTCCTGGTATATGTCCGTTACGTTTATGGGGGGTCAATTAAGGAAGATATCCTCTTCTGCAAACCATTGGAAACCAGGACAACATGAGAGGATATTTTTTAAGTACAGGACAGCTTTGTGACATCAAATGGACTTTGGTGATCAAGATGTGTTGGTATCTGTACTGATGGCGCAAAAGCCATGACAGGGAGACATTGTGGAGTGGTAACGCGCATGCAAGCAGTTGCTCCCGACGCCACTTGGGTACACTGCAGCATCCACCGAGAGGCTCTTGCTGCCAAGGGAATGCCTGACAGCTTGAAAGTGTGGACACTAGTGAAAATGGTAAACTTTGTTAAAGCAAGGCCCCTGAACTCTTGTGTATTTTCTGCATTATGCAATGATATGACCCTGGTGCTAGATGGGGTACACAGCTGGAGGAAAGGGTACGGGACTATAAAAAGTTTGGCAACACTGGTCTAGATGATACTTTCACCACCGTTTTGATTTGAGACAAGCTTGGGAACTCGTCTAGATAAATCAATCAAAGTCAGATTATTGTTTTCACTGAATCGCTGTTTGGATATTTGGTTACAATTAGGCTGGTAAATGTTAGTTAAGTTCAGATGAGCGCTCATGATCATTAGTTTTCTCATCTATTAGCAAGACTGATAGCCTAACACGCTAGCAAAAAGTGACTTGATAATCAATCTATGTGATGTTGTTTCCCTAAATCTACATCTGTTAATTGATCTCTTGCTGGGCAAATAAGTGGAGGTGCAGCTTATCTTTTCATTTGCTCTTCCATAACTTATCAGCAACATTTAGCATGCTATAATGTAGCCTAAAAAGTGTGGGCCTTTTTTGCTATTGATTTGCGCATCTAGGCAACTCCAAAAGCCTGCAGAGGTTGTAAAATATCAACACAAAACTCGCATGCTTTTGAAAATATAGACTGATTGTATTTTCTATGCGTATCATGATGAAGATGTAGTCCCATTTTAAAACTCTGCCTGCTCTCGACTAGGCGTGGAATCGGAGGAGGTGCATGTGAGTAACGATAGGATGGGGAAGGAGTAGCTCCGTCAAAACTGTAAATATATGTAGAAGCCAGGCAACATAGTTTAAATTAAGCCTTTAAAATCGATAGATCAATATATCCGCAAGCAACCATGATAGAGAGTGAGCGGTCTGTTATATACAACAGCGGATCAATCTGTGGCTAAAGTGATGCTGCGACTCGAACCCAACAAGCCATGCCTTCGCTTAGAAGAAAAAAACAGAAAGCAACTTCAAGATGCAAATGAGGTAAATGAACAGCTGAATGATATCCAGGAAAAGATACTGTAGCTAAATGCTCACCAAAACAAACTAACTGCTACAATCTGTTGTTAAAGAAGTAGATTTTCTCGAAAGGAAAGTAGAGTCTATCGTGTCAGATATGCATATATAGGGCGGGTGCATGGACGAACAAGACAACAAAATTGGCAAACTTTAGAAGATTAACTGGACCAGATAGAGAACAGAATGAGACAAAATAATATGAGAATATTGTCGCTAACGGAAACGAGGAAAAGGAGACCTTTCCAGCTATGTGATCAAGCTGATATCGGAGGAGCTTGGCGTGAATGTATCACCGGAGGTTCTGGAGCGATACCATCGGATCGGCATGAAACAGAAGCAGCTAAATAACCTTGCATGGTAATCTTTAAGCTGTTGAAATATCAGACCAAAGTCAAAAATGTTTGTCATGTACTGTCATGTTGTCTTGTCTCTGTCCTTTCCCTTCACCCTGTCTCCCTCTGCTGGTCGTGTTAGGTTACCTTTTCTCCCCCGCTTTCCCCCAGCTGTCCCTTGTCTCCTCTAACTACCCATTCACCCCGTTCCCCACCTGTTCCCTTTTTTCCCTCTGATTAGGTCCCAATATCTCTCTCTGTTTCTGCTCCTGTCCTTGTCGGATTCTTGTTTGTTTGTGTCATTCATGCCTGAACCAGACTGTCGTCATGTTTGCTGTAACCTTGTCCTGTCCTGTCGGAATCTGACGGTCCATCTGAGCCTACCTATGTTTGGTAATTAAAGAAGCTCTGTTTAAGTTGATTCGCTTTTGGGTCCTCATTCACGCCCCGTAACAGAAGAATCCGACCAAGAATGGACCCAGCGACTTCGGATCCTCTCCACTCAGCCGTCGAGATCCAGGGAGCGATGCTAGGCAGACACAAGCAGGAATTGTCTGCTGCTCGACATGCCGTTGAGACCCTGGCCACCCAAGTCTCCAACCTCACAGAACAGGTTCACCATCTCCGCCTCGATCCACCGGCCACTTCCAGGGCTTTCGAATCTCCGGAGCCCAGAATCAATAACCCGCCGTGTTACTCTGGGGAGCCCACTGAATGCCGCTCGTTCCTCACCCAGTGTGATATTGTGTTTTCTCTCCAGCCCAACACTTACTCCAGGAGCACTGCTCGTGTCGCCTACGTCATATCTCTCCTTATTGGACGGGCTCGTGAGTGGGGCACGGCAATCTGGGAGGCAAGGGCTGAGTGTACTAACCAGTATCAAGACTTTAAGGAGGAGATGATACGGGTTTTTGATCGATCTGTTTTTGGGGAGGAGGCTTCCAGGGCCCTGTCTTCCCTATGTCAAGGCAATCGATCCATAACAGACTACTCTATTGAGTTTCGCACTCTTGCTGTCTCCAGTGGCTGGAACGAGCCGGCCTTGCTCGCTCGTCTTCTGGAGGGTTTCCGCGCAGAGGTAAAGGATGAGATTCTCTCCCGGGAGGTTCCTTCCAGCGTGGATTCCTTGATTGAACTCGCTATTCGCATTGAGCGACGGGTTGATCTTCGTCACCGAGCTCGTGGAAAGGAGCTCGCGCTCTCCGTCGCCTCCCTCTCCGCATCACTACCATCTTCCTCTGCCGGCTCGGGTGCTGAGCCCATGCAGCTGGGAGGTATCCGCATCTCGACTGAGGAGAGGGAACGGAGAATCACCAACCGCCTCTGTCTCTATTGCGGTTCCGCTGGTCATTTTGTCACTTCATGTCCAGTAAAAGGCCAGAGCTCGTCAGTAAGCGGAGGGCTACTGGTGAGCGCTACTACTCCTGTCTCTCCTTCAAGATCCTGCACTACCTTGTCGGTCCATCTACGCTGGACCGGTTCGTCAGCTTCCTGCAGTGCCTTAATAGACTCTGGGGCGGAGGGCTGTTTTATGGACGAGACCTGGGCTCGGGAACATGACATTCCTCTCAGACAGTTAAAGGAGCCCACGGCCTTGTTCGCCCTGGATGGTAGTCCTCTCCCCAGGATTCAGCGTGAGACGCTACCTTTAACCCTCACTGTTTCTGGTAATCATAGTGAAACCATTTCTTTTTTAATTTTTCGTTCACCTTTTACACCTGTTGTTTTGGGCCATCCCTGGCTAGTTTGTCATAATCCTTCCATTAATTGGTCTAGTAATTCTATCCTCTCCTGGAACGTCTCTTGTCATGTGAAATGTTTAATGTCTGCTATCCCTCCTGTTTCCTCTGTCTCTTCTTCACAGGAGGAGCCTGGTGATTTGACAGGGGTGCCGGAGGAATATCACGATCTGCGCACGGTGTTCAGTCGGTCCAGGGCCACCTCTCTTCCTCCACACCGGTCGTATGATTGTAGTATTGATCTCCTTCCGGGAACCACCCCCCCCGGGGTAGACTATACTCTCTGTCGGCTCCCGAACGTAAGGCTCTCGAAGATTATTTGTCTGTAGCTCTTGACGCCGGTACCATAGTCCCCTCCTCCTCTCCCGCCGGAGCGGGGTTTTTTTTTGTCAAGAAGAAGGACGGGTCTCTGCGCCCCTGCATAGATTATCGAGGGCTGAATGACATAACAGTGAAGAATCGTTATCCGCTTCCTCTTATGTCTTCAGCCTTCGAGATCCTGCAGGGAGCCAGGTTTTTCACTAAGTTGGACCTTCATAACGCTTACCATCTCGTGCGCATCAGGGAGGGGGACGAGTGGAAGACGGCGTTTAACACTCCGTTAGGGCACTTTGAATACCGGGTTCTTCCTTTCGGCCTCGCTAACGCTCCAGCTGTCTTTCAGGCATTAGTCAATGATGTCCTGAGAGACATGCTGAACATCTTTGTTTTCGTTTACCTTGACGATATCCTGATTTTTTCACCGTCACTCCAGATTCATGTTCAGCACGTTCGACGTGTCCTCCAGCGCCTTTTAGAGAATTGTCTTTTTGTGAAGGCTGAGAAGTGCACTTTTCATGCCTCCTCCGTCACATTTCTCGGTTCTGTTATTTCCGCTGAAGGCATTAAGATGGATCCCGCTAAGGTCCAAGCTGTCATTGATTGGCCCGTCCCTAAGTCACGCGTCGAGCTGCAGCGCTTTCTCGGCTTCGCGAACTTCTATCGTCGTTTCATCCGTAATTTCGGTCAGGTGGCAGCTCCTCTCACAGCCCTTACTTCTGTCAAGACGTGCTTTAAGTGGTCCGTTTCCGCCCAGGGAGCTTTTGATCTCCTCAAGAATCGTTTTACATCCGCTCCTATCCTTGTTACACCTGACGTCTCTAGACAGTTCGTTGTCGAGGTTGACGCGTCAGAGGTGGGAGTGGGAGCCATCCTTTCTCAGCGCTCCCTCTCTGACGACAAGGTCCACCCATGCGCGTATTTTTCTCATCGCCTGTCGCCGTCGGAACGTAACTATGATGTGGGTAACCGCGAACTGCTCGCCATCCGGTTAGCCCTAGGCGAATGGCGACAGTGGTTGGAGGGGGCGACCGTTCCTTTTGTCGTTTGGACTGACCATAGGAACCTTGAGTACATCCGTTCTGCCAAACGACTTAATGCGCGTCAGGCGCGTTGGGCGCTGTTTTTCGCTCGTTTCGAGTTCGTGATTTCTTATCGTCCGGGCTCTAAGAACACCAAGCCTGATGCTTTGTCTCGTCTCTTCAGTTCTTCAGTAGCCTCCACTGACCCCGAGGGGATTCTCCCTGAGGGGCGTGTTGTCGGGTTGACTGTCTGGGGAATTGAGAGGCAGGTAAAGCAAGCACTCACTCAAACTCCGTCGCCGCGCGCTTGTCCTAGGAACCTTCTTTTCGTTCCCGTTCCTACTCGTCGGGCCGTTCTTCAGTGGGCTCACTCTGCCAAGTTAGCCGGCCACCCTGGCGTTCGGGGTACGCTTGCTTCCATTCGCCAGCGTTTCTGGTGGCCCACCCGGGAGCATGACACGCGTCGTTTCGTGGCTGCTTGTTCGGTCTGCGCGCAGACTAAGTCCGGTAACTCTCCTCCTGCCGGCCGTCTCAGGCCGCTTCCTATTCCCTCTCGACCGTGGTCTCACATCGCCTTAGATTTTGTCACCGGACTGCCTTCGTCAGCGGGGAAGACTGTTATTCTTACGGTTGTCGATAGGTTATCTAAGGCGGCTCATTTCATTCCCCTTGCTAAGCTTCCTTCTGCTAAAGAGACGGCACAAATCATCATCGAGAATGTTTTCAGAATTCATGGCCTTCCGTCAGACGTCGTTTCGGACAGAGGTCCGCAATTCACGTCTCAATTTTGGAGGGAGTTTTGCCGTTTGATTGGGGCTTCCGTCAGTCTCTCTTCCGGCTTTCACCCCCAGTCTAACGGTCAAGCAGAACGGGCCAATCAGACTATTGGTCGCATCTTACGCAGTCTTTCTTTTCGCAACCCTGCGTCTTGGTCAGAACAGCTCCCCTGGGCAGAATACGCCCACAACTCGCTTCCTTCGTCTGCGACCGGGCTATCTCCTTTTCAGAGTAGCCTCGGGTACCAGCCTCCGTTGTTCTCATCTCAGTTCGCCGAGTCCAGCGTCCCCTCCGCTCAGGCTTTTGTCCAACGTTGCGAGCGCACCTGGAAGAGGGTCAGGTCTGCACTTTGCCGTTATAGGGCGCAGACTGTGAGAGCTGCTAATAAGCGTAGAACTAAGAGCCCTAGATATTGTCGCGGTCAGAGAGTTTGGCTCTCCACTCAGAACCTTCCCCTTAAGACGGCTTCTCGCAAGTTGACCCCGCGGTTCATTGGTCCATTCCGTATCTCTCAGGTCATTAATCCTGTCGCAGTGCGACTTCTTCTTCCGCGATATCTTCGTCGCGTCCACCCGGTCTTCCATGTCTCCTGTGTTAAGCCCGTTCTTCGCGCCCCCGCTCGTCTTCCCCCCCCCCCCCCCATCCTTGTCGAGGGCGCACCTATCTACAGGGTCCGTAAAATCTTGGACATGCGTCCTCGGGGCCGTGGTCATCAGTACCTAGTTGACTGGGAGGGGTACGGTCCTGAGGAGAGGAGTTGGGTTCCCTCTCGGGACGTGCTGGACCGTGCGCTGATTGATGATTTCCTCCGTTGCCGCCAGGTTTCCTCCTCGAGTGCGCCAGGAGGCGCTCGGTGAGTGGGGGGGTACTGTCATGTACTGTCATGTTGTCTTGTCTCTGTCCTTTCCCTTCACCCTGTCTCCCTCTGCTGGTCGTGTTAGGTTACCTTTTCTCCCCCGCTTTCCCCCAGCTGTCCCTTGTCTCCTCTAACTACCCATTCACCCCGTTCCCCACCTGTTCCCTTTTTTCCCTCTGATTAGGTCCCAATATCTCTCTCTGTTTCTGCTCCTGTCCTTGTCGGATTCTTGTTTGTTTGTGTCATTCATGCCTGAACCAGACTGTCGTCATGTTTGCTGTAACCTTGTCCTGTCCTGTCGGAATCTGCCGGTCCATCTGAGCCTACCTATGTTTGGTAATTAAAGAAGCTCTGTTTAAGTTGATTCGCTTTTGGGTCCTCATTCACGCCCCGTAACAATGTTTGTATGATTTTTTTTACACCAAATACAAACATACACATACGAACAACAGCTTACAGACGCACAGAAACAACATCTCCTCTTCCTAGACCCGCATGCTCACCCCTCCGTCCCTAGTGCTTGCATCATTGTTTGCCACATGGCCTTGGTTGTAAGTGGGTCGTAACTCAATGTCCACACCACTGGGGCGTAAGCCCTTCAGTGTGCCACACCTGATTGTAGATACATTTATATATATATATATACAGTGCCTTGCGAAAGTATTCGGCCCCCTTGAACTTTGCGACCTTTTGCCACATTTCAGGCTTCAAACATAAAGATATAAAACTGTATTTTTTTGTGAAGAATCAACAACAAGTGGGACACAATCATGAAGTGGAACGACATTTATTGGATATTTCAAACTTTTTTGACAAATCAAAAACTGAAAAATTGGGCGTGCAAAATTATTCAGCCCCCTTAAGTTAATACTTTGTAGCGCCACCTTTTGCTGCGATTACAGCTGTAAGTCGCTTGGGGTATGTCTCTATCAGTTTTGCACATCGAGAGACTGAATTTTTTTCCAATTCCTCCTTGCAAAACAGCTCGAGCTCAGTGAGGTTGGATGGAGAGCGTTTGTGAACAGCAGTTTTCAGTTCTTTCCACAGATTCTCGATTGGATTCAGGTCTGGACTTTGACTTGGCCATTCTAACACCTGGATATGTTTATTTTTGAACCATTCCATTGTAGATTTTGCTTTATGTTTTGGATCATTGTCTTGTTGGAAGACAAATCTCCGTCCCAGTCTCAGGTCTTTTGCAGACTCCATCAGGTTTTCTTCCAGAATGGTCCTGTATTTGGCTCCATCCATCTTCCCATCAATTTTAACCATCTTCCCTGTCCCTGCTGAAGAAAAGCAGGCCCAAACCATGATGCTGCCACCACCATGTTTGACAGTGGGGATGGTGTGTTCAGGGTGATGAGCTGTGTTGCTTTTACGCCAAACATAACGTTTTGCATTGTTGCCAAAAAGTTCAATTTTGGTTTCATCTGACCAGAGCACCTTCTTCCACATGTTTGGTGTGTCTCCCAGGTGGCTTGTGGCAAACTTTAAACAACACTTTTTAGGGATATCTTTAAGAAATGGCTTTCTTCTTGCCACTCTTCCATAAAGGCCAGATTTGTGCAATATACGACTGATTGTTGTCCTATGGACAGAGTCTCCCACCTCAGCTGTAGATCTCTGCAGTTCATCCAGAGTGATCATGGGCCTCTTGGCTGCATCTCTGATCAGTCTTCTCCTTGTATGAGCTGAAAGTTTAGAGGGACGGCCAGGTCTTGGTAGATTTGCAGTGGTCTGATACTCCTTCCATTTCAATATTATCGCTTGCACAGTGCTCCTTAGGATGTTTAAAGCTTGGGAAATCTTTTTGTATCCAAATCCGGCTTTAAACTTCTTCACAACAGTATCTCGGACCTGCCTGGTGTGTTCCTTGTTCTTCATGATGCTCTCTGCGCTTTTAACGGACCTCTGAGACTATCACAGTGCAGGTGCATTTATACGGAGACTTGATTACACACAGGTGGATTGTATTTATCATCATTAGTCATTTAGGTCAACATTGGATCATTCAGAGATCCTCACTGAACTTCTGGAGAGAGTTTGCTGCACTGAAAGTAAAGGGGCTGAATAATTTTGCACGCCCAATTTTTCAGTTTTTGATTTATTAAAAAAGTTTGAAATATCCAATAAATGTCGTTCCACTTCATGATTGTGTCCCACTTGTTGATGATTCTTCACAAAAAAATACAGTTTTATATCTTTATGTTTTAAGCCTGAAATGTGGCAAAAGGTCGCAAAGTTCAAGGGGGCCGAATACTTTCGCAAGGCACTGTATATATATATATATATATATATATATATATATATATATATATATATATATTTTTTTTTAATTTTTAATTTTTTAATTTTACCCCTTTTTCTCCCCAATGTCATGGTATCCAATTGTTAGTAGCTACTATCTTGTCTCATCGCTACAACTCCCGTACGGGCTCGGGAGAGACAAAGGTTGAAAGTCATGCGTCCTCCGATACACAACCCAACCAAGCCGCACTGCTTCTTAACACAGCGCGCATCCAACCCGGATGCCAGCCGCACCAATGTGTCGGAGGAAACATTGCAAGTCTGTGTTGTGGTCTCTCTATATATGCTTGCCAATTGATTCTTCATGAGATGCACCTTTGAGCAATTTAGACAACTGGTTGATTGTTGGTTGAACTAACACTTTACATTCCTTCATGAGTGAGGGTCAATTTCACCTGCACGATTCATCAATTCACGTTTTTGTACAAAAGGTCTAATAGAAATGTGTAAAACTATGCTTGACAGTTTATGACAAATAGTTCAACAATTTTGCATGTAATGGCTTATGCAAGGAACTAATGCCTAGATGTTCTGAGGGGTAAGACTATTCAACAGAGAACCATCTACTATATTTTGATCAACATGACATGAGCAATTGATAATGTGGAAAAAAGCTGACACTTGTACATTATCAATTGCAATTTGCTCAAAGAAATAAGAAATTGCTTTAATGATGTGCACAAGTGGCTAGATGATTTGGAATTTGAACAAGTAGTATCAAGAATTGCACTTTTGATCTAAGAAATGCAATAAACGCTGTGGGTACAACATCAGCGATGCACTTGCTAATAAACTCGCTCACCGAATCAGCGTATTCGACACTACGCGGAACATATCCCAGTCCACGTGATCGAAGCGTGGAGTCCGATTGGTCGGACCAGCGTTGAACAGACCTGAGCACGGGCGCTTCCTGTTTTAGTTTCTGTGTATAGGCTGGGAGCAACCAAATGGAGTCGTGGATTTTCCGAAAGGAGGGCGGGGAGGGCTTTTTCCAACAATTGTTTACAGACAGATTATTTCACTTATAATTCACTGAAGTTAACATACACTAAGTTGACTGTGCCTTTAAACAGAAAATTCCAGAAAATGATGGCTTTAGAAACTTCTAATAGGCTAATTGACATAATTTGAGTCAATTGGAGGTGTACCTGTGGAGGTATTTCAAGGCCTACCTTCAAACTCAGTGCCTCTGCTTGACATCATGGGAAAATCAAAAGAAATCAGTCAAGACCACACAGAGAAAATGTAGACCTCCACAAGTCGGGTTCATCCTTGGGAGCAATTTGCAAATGCCTGAAGGTACCACGTTCATCTGTACAAACAATAGTATGCAAGTATAAACACCATGGGACCACGCAGCCGTCATACTGCTCAGGAAGGAGGCACGTTCTGTCTCCTAGAGATGAAGGTAATTTTGGTGTGAAAAGTGAAATCAATCCCAGAACAACAGCAAAGGGCCTTGTGAAGATGCTGGCGGAAACAGGTACAAAAGTATCTATATCCACAGTTAAACAAGTCCAATATCGACATAACCTGAAAGGCCGCTCAGCAAGGAAGAAGCTACTGCTACAAAACCACCATAAAAAAGCCAGACTACGGTTTGCAACTGCACATGGGGACAAAGATCGTACTTTTTGGAGAAATGTCCTCTTGTCTGATGAAACAAAAATATAACTGTTTGGCCATAATGACCATTGTTATGTTAGGAGGAAAAAGGGGGAGGCTTGCAAGCCGAAGAACACCATTCCAACCGTGAAGCACGGGGTGGCAGCATCATGTTGTGTGGGTGCTTTGCTGCAGGAGGGTCTGATGCACTTCACAAAATAGATGGCATCATGAGGTAGGAACATTATGTTGCTATATTGAAGCAGCTTCTCAAGAAATCAGTCAGGAAGTTAAAGCTTGGTCGCAAATTGGTTCTCCAAATGGACAATGACCCCAACAATACTTCCAAAGCTGTGGCAAAATGGCTGAAGGACAACAAAGTCAGGGTAATGGAGTGGCCATCACAAAGTCCTGACCTCAATCCTATAGAAAATCTGTGAGGAGAACTGAAAAAGTGTGTGCGAGCAAGGAGGCCTACAATCCTGATTCAGTTACACCAGCTCTGTCAGGAGGAATGGGCCAAAATTCACCCAACTTATTGTGGGAAGCTTGTGGAAGGCTACCTAAAACGTTTGACCCAATTTAAACCATTTAAAGGCAATGCTACCAAATACTAATTGAGTGTATGTAAACTGAGTTTAAATGTATTTGGCTAAGGTGTATGTAAACTTACGACTTCAACTGTATTTTGTGTAGATAGATAGATAGATAGATAGATAGATAGATAGATAGATAGATAGATAGATAGATAGATAGATAGATAGATAGATAGATAGATAGATAGATAGATAGATAGATAGATAGATAGATAGATAGATAGATAGATAGGAGTTGAAGTCGGAAGTTCACATACACTTTAGCCAAATACATTTAATCTCCATTTTTCACAGTTCCTAGGACATTTAGTAAAGATTCCCTGTCTTAGGGTTAGGGTCACCACTTTATTTTAAGAATGTGAAATGTCATAATAATAGTAGAGAGAATGATTTATTTCAGCTTTTATTTCTTTCATCACATTCCAAGTGAGACAATGCCAAAAGTGTGCAAAGCTGTCATCCAGGCAAAGGGTGGCTACTTTGAAGAATCTAAAATCTAAAATATATTTTGATTTGTTTAATTAAAACCTCTCTGGGATATGTGGGACACTAGCGTCCCACCTGGCCTAAAGCCAGGGAAAATGCAGAGCGCCAAATTCAAATAAATTACTATAAAATCAAACTTTCATTAAATCACACATGCAAGATAGCAAATTAAAGCTACACTCGTTGTGAATTCAGCCAACATGTCAGATTTCAAAAAGGCTTTTTGGCGAAAGCATAAGATGCTATTATCTGATGATAGCACAACAGTAAACAATGAGAGAGTAGCATATTTCAACCCTGCAGGCGCGACACAAAAAGCAGAAATAAAATATAAATCATGCCTTACCTTTGACAAGCTTCTTTTGTTGGCACTCCAATATGTCCCATAAACATCACAATTGGTCCTTTTGTTCGATTAATTCCGTCCATATATATCCAAAATGTCCATTTATTTGGCGCGTTTGATCTAGAAAAACACTGGTTCCAACTTGACCAACGTCACTACAAAATATCTCAAAAGTTACCTGTATACTTTGCCAAAACATTTCAAACTCCTTTTGTAATACAACTTCAGGTATTTTTAAACGTAAATAATCAATAAAATTGAAGACGGGATGATCTGTGTTCAATACAAAAACAAAACAAACTGGCGCTACTTTTCTGGTCACGCGCCTCTCTCATTCAGTCCACTTCAAGTGACTCTCATTCAAGATGGCCGTACTTCTTCATTACACAAAGGAAAAACCTCAAACAATTTCTAAAGACTGGTGACATCGAGAGACTGGTTTCCCAATGAAAACTTATTGAAAAGACAGTGACCTAAAAAAAAACTAGCTGAATGGTTTGTCCTCTGGGTTTTGCCTGAGTTTTGCCATGAGTTCTGTTATACTCACAGACATGATTCAAACAGTTTAAGAAACTTCAGAGTGCTTTCTATCCAAATCCACTAATAATATGCATATCTTATATTCTGGGGATGAGTAGCAGGCAGTTGAATTTGGGCATGCTATTCATCCAAAAGTGAAAATGCTGCCCCCTATCCCGAATAAGTTTTAACACTCTTTTGGTTACTACACGATTCCATATGTGTTATTTCATAGTTTTGATCTCTTCACTATTATTCGAAAATGTAGAAAATTGTCAAATTAAGAATAACCCTTGAATGAGTAGGTGTGTCCAAATTTTTGACTGGGTCTGCATGTTACATACAATTGTCACCAAACAACTGCATTACACTCAAAATCATTTGAATTCAGATGCTAATCTGGCTGATGACACTAGCTAGTTACATTAGCTAGCTAACCAAACACACTATGAAGGTTAGCTAGCATGCTAGCTAGTCCATCTTCTACATCCAAAATAATTGTGTTTGTAACAATAACAGATGAGTTTAATCCTAATGAACATCTTAAACAGACTTCCAAAACAACATATTAGCCTCTTAGAAAAAAACATTTATTATGAAATGTACAGGCAAAATGCAAATCACTACGGAATCCATCCAGATCTGGTTACACTTCTGTGTTCTTCACCCTTCCCCTCCTCCTCCCCTCCTCCCTCCGCTTGACCCTAGTGTGACTTTAGCCCAGCATGCCACCTACTGTATATCTCCTCTTCCTCTCTTTGACTTGATCTTTCCTTGTCGATGCCGTCGCATGTCGTTTTTTTAAAGGTTTTTCCTCAAGAATTTCCTCATTTGTTTCAGAGAACGCATCCTCACATTTCCATAGATTTGAATATAGAAGTTCAGCAATGACACATGAGACAGAGCTTGTTGGTGCACTTCATCAGTCCTCCTACATGAACCTGTCTCTTTAGTGTCTTCA